>NC_054407.1:22602500-22902500 GCF_017976425.1 Toxotes jaculatrix | reverse complement strand
AAACGTGTCACTGCAGAGCTGTCACAGACATCCCTTTGTTCACGCAGCAAATTAGCCCGTTTGCTTGCTCTTCCCTCACGGTTTTGCCTCCGACAATGGCCATTGTGTTAGGTATCGTTGTCAGATTTCTGCTGTCTGTGCGAGAGTAAAAGTGCTTATTTCAACAACAAGACCGGCTTAGCCAGCCCCACTCTCCTATTCCCCCGGCACTCAGTAAAGTATCGATGTCTCTTAGGATAAGCATTACTTTGCAGAGGGTGGGGTAATGTACTTTATTTTCCCTAAATGAAAGGGAAAGTATAGGATCTCGGAAAAAAGAAAATGGAGAATTAAGTGGACCATCTGTTGTTTGGGCACGTTTAAATTATGCATTTTCAAGAGGGTGGCTTGTAGATGGACACGTACGTGCATCGAAACTTTCTTCCCCCTACAGAAGTCAGATGCAGGCCTGTGTTGCTTTGTTTTTGTGGTCAAATCAAAAGAAATCAGACCCACACAGTACAGGTAAAACTAAAACACGCTGTCAGACTTTGTATCAAAAGCCCAGACATTTCAGCCGGAGAAATGAAATATCTCTAAATCCAGAAATCATGGCACAAACAAAGCCATTATTAAGATGATTGTATTTCAACTGCAGCTGAATGTTTTATGCTTTTACTTGCAAATGAAAATAAGAACTTTTGACAGGACAAATGACAACAGAAGAGTATTTGTCTCCCACTGCTTGTTCTTACGAAACTGGCATAACAATGAATTTGTTGTTTGGTGATTTGACATTGTGTATTGCATAATTGAGTTTGAAGCCTGAGAGGAAGATTAGCTCAGACATCGAACAAGTTGCTGGCCAATAGAAGTCTGTGTAATCCCAAATACCCTGTAGCTCTCAGTCAGTGGGGTGGTAAAAGTTTTAAGGCACTGCAGAGAAGTGAACTCCAAACAGACTGTGGAAGAGGAGGAGAAAATACTAACCCTAACATGGAAACTGAGGTCAAACACAGTGGTTTCTACCATCCTTACTGTAAACTTTGTAATGCACCTACAGTAAAGATTTGAACCAAGTGACCTTTAGACTGTAGACTATAAAATATAAAGCTACAGCCAGGAGATGGTTGGCTGAGCTTAGCATAAAGACCAGAAACAGGGGGACACTGAAAGCCTGATTTGTCCAAAGCTGCTGTTACTACTAGAACATGTTAAGTGACTAATTAACATGTTACAGCTTGTTTGTTTAATCTGTGTAAAAAGTGAAATGGAAAAATGGCACGTGTTGGTTTTATGGGGGGGTTATGTGATGGACTATTTCTTGGGCAGGATCAGTAACTTTCTGGATTCCCTGCTGGTTTATGGTGCTATATATATGACAGTTAAACTAACTTGTTTCATTTCTCTTCTCTCTTCATGGTCTGTTTGCCGTTCCCGTCCTCCCTTGAACCTGGTCTCTGCATTCGTCCATGCAGGTAAGCCGTTCTCCATTCCTCAGACTTCTGTTTTAACTCGATCTGTCAATCTTCTTCTGGAACTGTCCACCAGAGCCCAATGAAACCTACTTCATATGCAGACCAGATTTTACTCTGCATTTTACCAGTTCCCCCAGGATTCAGTCGGCTAAAAACTTCTATCAGAACTGGAAAGTAAAATTTCTGGAAGGCTTAGAGTTAGACATCTTAATACCTTGCTCTGCAGTCTGATATTCATGATGGTTCAGGGTACATTATGCAGAAGGGTAACAGTGGAAGTAGACACTTGGCCTCAAAGATACTGAATATCACCGAGAGCAACAGTCACGTCATGGCCGCACACTATATGAAAAAATAATATGTGTATATATGTGGTGCTGGTATGTTCACCGCTTCCTGCTAAGTGCGGAAAAAAAAGGTGAACACACAAATATAAAATCACATTCATCTGTTCTAAACCCTCGTTGTCATCTGCTTACAGCTGTTTTCTAACACTGCTTAGAAGACAACACAGAAGGGTTGTGGGGGGAATAACAAAGAATCAGAACTGCAGTGTGAACACAGTCCAACTGCACCAAAACAACACACACACACACACTGACACAGAACCTGAGACAAAGACTCCATCAGTCACCCCCACCTCCAGTCAGAGTGGTGTCTGCCTGGCCCAAACCCAGCCCAGGTCGACTCAGGAGTCTCCAGGGTGCAGGGGGATCTGCCGAAGCTCTCTGTCCTATTGATTTGTGTCATTCTGTCCCAGCGGCGACTTTGATGTGACAGTTTCATTTGAGCTCTGCTTATGGAGCCTTTAATTAGATTTCAGTGCTGGGGCTCCTCTCCTGGGGATGGAGGTGGTGAAAGGGAAAGAGATTTGATGATGGGGTTGGGGAGGTGTGTGTGTATGTGAGAGAGAGAGAGGAAAAGTAGTGAACTTCGGGTACTTTTTAAGGTAAGAGTTAACTTCTGCATCGGTGTGTATGTAGGTTAGCACTCATAAATTGCAGAGTTAACTTGTGTGTGTGTGCACTTAAGAGAGTGAGTGTGGGTGTGAGAGATAGACAGGGAAAACCTTGACGCCTGCTCTACCTTGGCCTGGATTAAAGCCTGAACTTGCAGCTCTAATACAGCCGCATCTCAAATCCACTGGCTCTTACCCCTGACTTAGCAGAGCCACTTTAAATCGCAAGTGCAATATCTGAGGTAATGAGAAAGTCTCTCTCTGAAGTCGCTGCGGTCCAGGATATTATCTACGCAAACCTCAGGTCTCCAATTATCAGCAGTGATGTTAAAGCCAGTTAGGATGGCACAGAAAGTGTTAGGGGAGTATTTCAACAGAAACAGTTCCCAAATGAAATAGAGACTGAGGCAGCAGTTGAAGTGGAGGTGTCTGTGGATCATTTTAATGTTTGAAGAACAAACGAGTTGATTAATCGAAAACTGTTGATAATGTATCAACATCAAAAACAACAAGTCAAGATTTGTGGAAAAAGCTGAATCTTCTCTGATTCCTGCTTCTCAAATGAGAGCGTTCGCTGATAATTAGGGAGGCTTGTTCCTGAAATCCTCTTTAGACAAAATGCTTCAAACCCGCTGAAATTAGAATGATGCTCTCTTTACTGTTAAAGCCAATCCAGTGTGATCACCACTGTGGAGGCAGTTGGTTGCTTGAGCCTTTTTCTTTCTGTCTTTTTTTTTTTTTGTGGTGACGAGACAGAACCTTCACAGACTGAATCCTCTGTTTTGCTGTAATGGGACTCGAAGCAAACTGACTCATGAATTCCACATTCCATTTGTAGTGTAATTTTAACAGTTCTCTTGCTGGACTCACTTACAAAACCTCATTCATTTATCACAGTTTGTCTCCGTGTATTAGTGTGTGTGTGTGTGTGTGTGTGTGTGTGTGTGTGTGTGTGTGTGTGTGTGTGTGTGTGTGTGTGTGTGTGTGTGTGTGTGTGTGTGTGTGTGTGGGGTGGGGGGGGGGGCATGTCCTCAAACGGGTTAATCCCAGCAGAGTTCATCCTGTAGAATTTTACCCATAATATTTCCTAATCCAAATAAAGAGCCAGTGTAATGAAACCATATGAGATGTAATTACTATCAAATGGAGTCAAGTTTTCTGAAAGCATCAGCACAACTATAATTTCTCATTAAGCGGCCGTCACTCCTGAGGTGCTCCCTTGGCCCTCAATTACAGCGGGGCTTATGAGACCTCCGCCTGGCTGGAGAATGGCAGCGTATGTGGGTCAGTCTCACATCTCGAGGTTTCAAATCCTCAGCCAGACATATGCACATAAACTCTCAGATGCCTCCTAATGACACAGGCGTCCAGTTTGAAAGTATCTTTAAATCCTCCATATCACAGAGTAATTCTGCAGATTTTACAGGGCAGAGCAAGGCGCTAACGTCTGGTGTTAGTGCTTACTTTCACTCTGGGGGTGCTCCTATACGAGTCCAGGCTTTATATGTGATGGAACTCTGCCCACACAGTTCAGTGATTACAGTTGTTCTGCAAATATTCTTTAATGAAGTCTTCAGAGAAACAGCCATGTCGGTGTGGTTCAAGAATTCCACCTTATGGTGTTTAAACACGGTAGAAAAGCATGCAGGTGTAGTGTACGCTGGGTGTTGTGGTATATTTTTGTTATTCTTTTGGTTAAGCGGACTCCTCCAATATGTAGAACCCATAGCTGAGTGCAACACCTTTTCTCCATGGGTTGTCAAAACGAGTTAAGCGTAAAGTATGAAGAAGTAGAGGTAGGCTGGGAGAAAGTAGGTGAAGTACATCCCAGCAGAACGTTATAAAAGAAGTGTGTTTCAGTGGCACATCTGCCTACATACTTACTAATGTGATATATTTGTGATGACCCGTTTGAATTAGGGCCTCTGAGTACTTTTCTCCCCCTCTGTTCATTATATGTGAGGAACTAGTCCCATTAGTGTAAGAGCTCCATGGATTTTCTTTTTCTTTTTTTTTTTTTTTACAGGTTCAAATCAATTTTTGCAGCTAACCTACAGTATCCAGCTGTTGGAAGCTCTCCAGCTTAAACATACAGGAATTATCTTTTTTTTTTTTTCTGTGCATTGTTAGTGCAGAGGCCCTGCCTAACCATAATGATAAATCCAGACAGCATGTATGATGTCTGTCTCTCTTACTCAGCCTGTACCTCTCTCGGTCTGTCTCTCACGGAACGTCCACCTCCTTCCTTCCCTCCTGCCCAATCTCCTGCCTCACTCCCCCCTCTCCCTCTGCCTCCCCCTCACTTCCCACCTTCCTTAATTCAGCTGATTTATTGCTAGGGCAAAAAAAAAAAAAAAGCAGCAGTTTCCTGTGGGCTGACGGCCGTTTCATTGTGCTACAGAAACTGCCCCGATGCGTGAGCCAACTTGAGCCTTGCCAGCTGTGTTGCCACACACACAAAGATTTGAACTCACGCTAAGCTAACACTTCCCCCAGCACCACTTGTCCAGGCCAAGGGAGTGACAGAATAATTCCCGGCAAAGAGAGAGGGAAGCTGTCCAGTTCGCTGTGTTCTGAGCGTCTCAGCCAGATTCTGTGAAGAAAGAACTGAGTTTAAAACACTATCGGCTCGACCCTCAGAGCTCGCTTCCCTCCGCCGTGTCTTTCTCACCAGTGATTGGCCCTCGGCTTCTTCCTTCTTTCACCCGCTTCCTCTTGATTCCTCAGCAGCCCCATCTTCTCCTTGCTCTTCTTTGTTTTTTTTTCTTCCTTTCTTTTCCTTTCTTTTCCTTTATTCCCTCGTCCTTTGTCTTTATCCCAGCTCTGGCATTTTATCTTTATTCATTCAACAGTTTTCCTGACCCACACTTCCTGTCATCCACTTGACCTTCTTTCCTTTCCTTCTCTCCTCCACCTTTCTCTCCATCATCCTCACTCTCCCCCTCCATTCCTTTCCCTGTCTTTCTCCTCCCTCTCACTGCATTGTGGGTTGATATTTCAGGCTCTTTGTAGCACAGTCATGCATCCAGTAAATGTGCTGTCTGTTTCCTCACTTGTGTCTTGGAGGTTAGATGAATAACTTGTTTGTTGTCCTGAAACAGACACAGCAGAAAAAACAAGACCTGTGGCCTGCAGTATAGAACTGCACATTACAGGGTTTATGCTGAGGATGTGGTGTTGTGTAGTATCATGTTTGGTTAACACTGGTACAGTGTGTGCTCTGTTTCGGGTCAGAGGAAGGGCTGTTGTGTAAGGATGATTTGTGAGAGTGATAATGAGTGAGTGACAGTTTAAGAATCAAAGTTACACAATGTGAACTAGTTTTGTTTTTCATTCTCAGGCTGATTTAAAAAAAAAAAAAGCCAGATAAGGGGCCATTTAAAGCTTGGAATTTTAATTTTAGACCAATTTAACAAAAACACAAAAACAGCCAGTGGACACTGATATCAGAACAGCTGAAACAATTATTTGGCAGCTACAGGGAAAAAAGTAGCTCAGAGATATTGTTTGAGATAAAACGGTGTCCGCTTGTGTTCATAAAAGCAGAAGCAATGAAAATAAAACATACTGCACACAATACATCAACTGATCCAATCTACAGTCCAGCCCAGACTACATTAGAAAAACCCTGAATGTTAATTTGATCCACATTAAAGAGCTAATTTGCTCCCAGTTACATGAATCTAACAGTAAAACTTGAATTTATTTATTTTTTTCTGGACTCGCAGGTTAAAATCTATCACATTATGCAACATAAGAAACCCCCCAAGTAATTAAAGTTTTGTTTTTCTGTTTTAGTGGAAATGACTTTTGGTTTTTAGGTCACCAGGTTTTAACTGAGCTGAGTTCAAAGCAAGAGCTGCAGCTTCCTTCCAAAAGCTATTAAGACTTTATGTTCATACACAGGTTGTCCTACTTAATTAAACATATACAGACATACACATCCACAGTACACACACACACACACACACACACACACACACACACACACACACACACACACGGTCACATTTACAGAAGCGGTGTCGCTTGCTAAGTGTTGATTAGTCCCATGGAAAACAGGTAATTGAAGCTAAATGACTAAATATAGCCCTTAGTGTGATTAGCACTGATAGCATGTGATGTATGGTGCTCATTAGTGGGCTAGCTAACAACCCCTTCACCCGTACCACCCCCACCCCACACACACACACACACACACACACACACACACACACACACACACACACACACACACACACACACACACACAGATGTGCTTTGGTAGCCATTCATTGGAGGAACACTTCACCGTATCTCCCTGATCCACCTCATGTCTTTAACAGTAGGAGTGATAATCAGTAGAAGATGTAAAGTGTGTCAGCGCTTTCTCCATCACATCACCCAGAAACATAGCGGCCATGTTGTCAAAGTAACTCAGAGCTGGCGTTTCCACGGTAACACCTATTGACCACTGCTAATCAGTGACACAGGCTGACAGATTACAACGAGAGGAAAACACAGCTTTATTTGTTCATTTCTAATAATATTGTGCACCGAACACTGAGAATGTTTCTGGTTAAAATGCTTCTGTAATTATCAAATAAAAAAAGATCATAGAAACTTAGAGTTCTATGTTTTTTAGTTTGGAAAGAGTCTTAATTTAGCTGGAGAAAATATCAAATGTCTTTTTTTTCCTGCTCTACCTTTGCCCAACAAATGTTCAATCAATTCATCTGATACAGAACATTGTGTAACGGAAAGAGCTGCTGAATGAACTGTTCTTTTCCTGCTGCTGCTTCGTTGCTTTCTTTTGGTTTTATCTTGAAGCCAGGAGCACTGGCCTACTTGGCCGACGGGTTGTTAGTACTCATAGCTGGTGCGATAGAGACTGATCCCCAGGTGGCACAGCCCTGCAGCCCGCTGTACCAAAACAGCACTACTGGCTGTAATTCACATGCTTCCTTCTGCTGGAAAAGCAGCCAGCGGTGGAAATAAAGTGTGGAGCTTTGACTCCAAAATGCAAAGATCTCAGGATATAAAAACCTTTAGTCAGTGACAGAGATGATAAAGACTTTGCTGCTGGGAGTGGAGGGTCAGGTAGGACCTTCAGCGCCAGATTAAAATTGACAGAATTCATTTTGTAGTTCAGAGCCAGTTTCAGTGTAATGCTTTGACCACAGATGCTAAGCATGTCTAATGTAGCAGCTGTTTTAGGACTGAAACAGATCGTTAGGTTTGTCAAAAAGTTTGCGAGGCGCGATTCATCTTTTAGTTTGGTTCAAGCTCTTGGTGAAAGCTGATTTGATTGATGTTTTGTTCAAAACACCCACAGCAACTTGAGTGCATTTATCTTTAGTTTGGGCAGCCTCACTGGGAAATGAACCTGTACCGGTGGCAGTGGTAGTGGCTTGTTCTACCTATCAAGCCAGAGGACAATCTCCCCTTACAGAGGTTTCACAAATGGGTTCTCAGTGCCATAGGAAATAGTTTCTCTGTGTGTGTGTGTGTGTGTGTGTGTGTGTGTGTGTGTGTGTGTGTGTGTGTGTGTGTGTGTGTGTGTGTGTGTGTGTGTGTGTGTGTGTGTGTGTGTGGGGCTCTCCAGCGGATTTGCTGCAGTCTTTTCAGTGTTATGTGATCAGCTTTCTGCAGCATGGATTAAACATACTTTTCACCCAGCACAAAGACTGTCAGCACTCTCTTCAACTCTGTTTTTTAAAGCTCCAGTATCGTGAATTGCCAGTTGAGCTGTCGCAGCTAAGTGAATGAGCAGACGGGGCTAACTCGAGAACAAGGCTTTTCAACTCTCACCGTGAACTGTGAGGTGAAAATAGAAAAAATGTAAATTTCAGGTTTAATTTCAACCTCAGTCTGGAACAGAACACCTCGGTGGGAGCAAGTCAACTAATCTTTTATTTGTTTTTATCCTGCATTAGTGGCGACTGTTCTTTTTTTTAACAGTAGAAACAAATTAATGATTTCAACAGCAATTACACGCTTTTGTGTCTCAAACAGCTTAGCAGATGATTTTCTGAAGAAAAACTTAATTAGCAACTGAATAAATTTTAGCCTCAATGAAAACTCACTGATTGTACCTGCAAAGTGACTGAAACATGGTAGAAAACAGAGGACTTGTAACAAAACTTCTAATTGCTGTTGTACCATCTGAATTCTAAGCTTATCTTGAATAACAGCTTATTAATAGTAAGTTGCATTGAATGGCTAAACCTATAATTGAAAATAAAATATAATATACAATTATAGAGAATAATAAAATCTAAATCTCCCAAAAATATAGATGTGCAGGTTTTCAAAAAGGCATAAAAGACATTAAATATGCATATAAACATAATCGAATTCACTCTTTGTATCAGTCGTGTCTTTCGTGAACTCTGAACTGTGCGTCGCAGGCGTGGAGCCAAACTTCAGTGTAGACCTCCACCAGAAAAAGTTCAAGTAAAAAGTGGTGTAACAAGAGCAGCATCTTTCAGGGAATAAGAGTCACAGCTCAGCACTCCTCTCATTTCGGAGAATGAATCACCTTCAGTGCCTCGGTCCCTCACTGACTCCCCGCTCCGTCTGATTGCTGTTTTCATTTTGTCAGTTTGGCCTCGACTCAGACGACCCTGTGCTTTACCCCATGTGTTTTCTATTGTCTGGATTAAAGTGAAATGGAAAGCAGATCATTATGTTGAGTGGAATTGTTCAGTGCCGCTATGGATTGTCCTCAACTCGATTACAATGTAATCATGACTCTGTTTGCTCAGACATAATTGTTGTGTGTTTTCTGACAGTTTGTGTTTTGGGGGACAAACGGAGCGAATGAATGAACGCGTACAAAGGTGTTTTGATGGTGGAAGGTTAAATGTTGGATGTTTGATAGTGTGTGTAGGAAAGTGAGCTCACACCTTGGCAATGTCATGTCTCATTCTCCCGTATTTGGTATGTCTAGTTTTCCGTGGTCTTCTTCTGGGAGCATGTGCCTTTGTCTAAGCTCAACGAGGTCAAGGTCACTGTGTGTTCTGCCTTTGCTCACTCTCTGACAGTCTCAGTGGGAGTTTGGGGTTGCGCTACTCGTCTACCAACCTCAGCTAATCTTAGCCACATCTGTCACACATCCAGATCGCTGCCCGTTTGGCTTCTGCTGCTTCTGCTTTTCCGTAAAGGCTCATGCGGCTGTTGCTTTTCATTCAAACAACACAAGTGCAGTGATTTTTGTAGATTCACAAAAACATGGAGATGCTGATGTACATACTCATGTTTTGGATTAAGCTCAGATAATATGTTGATTATATTGGGGAACAAGTGTGATGTTTATGGTAGATAATAACATCCCACAGTAATCAGCTGTGTTTCCATATTTTTCTGTCGAAATCGTCTTAAATAAAATTCCCAGAAACATTAAGAGGTCCAAGAAATCTTCCTTTTCTCTTTCTGTAGCTTGCAGATGTGACTGTGTGAGTGGATCAAAGTGATATGTGGAGGAACAAAGTGACAAAATAACTTCAGAGTACCATAGCAAGAACTCACTGCACGCACTGTTCTTAAACTTCATTGTGTGTCAGAATGTAGAAATGGGACAGGATAGTGAGGGTGATAGATGCAGAGTGAAGCTTTAGAAAGAAAGTTGACTCAGATGTCAGTTCTGATTCCATTTGAATTCAAAGTTTTGGACAGAAATGGTTTAGTAAGAGCAGCACTGCTGTAGCTCCCAGACACTTCCCCTGCATTTATTCCTTATTCCACCTAAACATTGTACAGAACTTTGCGGTTCCAGTTCATGCCAGAGGCGTCTCATGGGCCTGAGATCAGGGCTCTGTGCAGGCCAGTCAAGCTCCATGTCAGACTGGGAAAACCATTTCTGTATGGACTTGGCTTTGTGCATGGGAACGCTGCCATGTTGTCATGCCTTCACACTGTTACCACAGAGCAGTGCACTGTTGTCTAAAATATCATTTTATACTGTAGATTTTCCACAACTGAGACTGCAGCTATGAAAAGGTTAAATGAGATTCTGCCATGTATGTGTGGTAATTTCAGATACAACATAATGTGTAAGTCCCTTTCAGCATCTTAAATCTGTGAGTCTATTAAAATGACTCCTTTTGATAAAGTAGGTGAGCTGGACTCACTGTTAGTTTTTCCAGCGTGTTATTGTACAAATTTACCATTACAGATGTCCAGCAGCTGCAATATGTGGAAAAGTTATGATGAAAACTTTCATGCAACCTCTCAGGTAACAAATCAACCTGGACGTATGAAAGGGTAGAAAACACCTTTCCTCTTCCCCTGTGGCCTTGATGGATATCTTTGGCTTCCTTCATGTATTCGTTACTCATTGAACAGAAACCATGTAACTATAAGTCTTGTCACATCTTTCAAACTCTCCTCCTTCGTTTTTTGACTTTCAAAGAAAAATGTTATATACAACCCATTTCCTGCTTTACTTAATGAGCCCGTCAAGAGCCGCGTTCCTCCAGTGTCTCAACCTGAGGTGCCAATCTGAAGGCGAGGACTTCCTGAAAACAAGACAAATAAATGTCCTGAGAGCAAAACTGATATTTAATACTTTTTACTTTTTAATACATTCTGAATATGTAACTTTATACTTAGCTATACTGTGACCTGCAGTTCATCTTTCAGGATCTTAAAATGTAAAGTGTAGGGAATCTTGTCTGCAAAAGTATTATCACATGTGATTTCACATGTTAGGCATGTTCATGTTACCAACCATCCTTTAAAAAAAGACTTTTTTTTCTGGTGTGGTTTTTTTTTTCTTTTTCCCAGTGCTAGACATTTTGAAACTAAACTCCTCGCATAAATAGTGTGGTATGCTGACCCGGGAGAAACATTGGTCACTGCCTGTCTGCACTCTGTGGTTTTTGGCTGCGGCCTATTGATGCTGAGGGTTTTGATGGCTGTCGCTTTTGGGAAAAGGCCTGATGAAACCTCGCTCTTTCCCCACAGTTCCTGAAGCATGTAACCGAGGAAAATGTTCCAGGCTGCAGTTCCTTGACCTAAGAGGAGAGTTGGGACAACGTGTTTTGGATTACACAGCTGTGTAGGCGAAAGTGAAGTGGTTGCTTCCTCCTTTTGCTGACAGCTTTGCACAGGCCATGGTTTAGTGCAAGCCAGGTCTGCAGGATTTGGGATTCCAGAATCAGGGTCACTTTTATTGGGAAAGTCATAAAAAGTGATGCATTTGTTTTGTCTGGGATAACCTTCAACCTTTGTTGCTGCTGTTAGGGTTTTATTTTCCAGTTTTAATTTCTTACTTTCCAAAACCTCTTTGGTCACATGTTGAAGGTCTGTGTCCATATTGATAAAGATTGTGGAAAAAAAACAGATAAACTGTATTTCAGAAATTTATGGACTATCTTCAGTAAACCAAACCTACTAAATCAAAAACCCAGTGACGTGAGAGCAAGCTGGGACATATGGGACTGGATGGTACAATAACAGGCTGTAAAGATCTGGTATTTGAAGCTGACCAATGTTAAATAGAGGCCACATAAAGAAATAAGCAGTTGCTGCTGGCATTTAAATGACTATTTGTAACTTCAATCAAGTCAAGTTAATTTGTGTAGCCCAGTGGTTCTCAATCCATCCCAAGGTTCCCTACAAAGCCAAGGAAAAACTCCACAAATTATAATAGGAGCCATGACTTGGAAAAGGCAATTACAAAGGATTAATAGAAAATGTGTAATAATAAGTGAAATACAAAAAGCAGTAATTCAGCACTAGATTTTCACATGCTCGGTACCAGTGGATGTTACTGAGTGATGTGATGTTATTGAAAATCTAACCTGAAAGATTATTAGGCAATCATTTTTCCAATACACTTGTTTATTCTCAATTTTTAGAGCAAGTGTGTAAAAAAAAAAAGAAAAAAAAAAGACATTTTTGGGTTTTTATAAAATTTGCAGTGACCCGTACAGCCACCCCTCTTTTCAGTTACTGCCATGAGCCTTCCATCCATGTAGCCTGTCAGTTTCTTAATCTGTTCACAGTAAACTTTAGTGGAAGCAGCAACCACAGCCTCCCAAAAATCTCATCTGACAATGAGCCTGACAATGACAAGTGAAGCTGAAACTCTTTGGTGATCAACTACAAATTTACGAAGTTCACATGTTTCAGTTAAAAATGTATTTCTTTCTTTAGGTTTTGCTGTTGGTTGGACGAAACGTGCAGATCAGACGACACCACATTTGAAAAAAACTGCGATGGGCACTTTGATATACTTTATAGCCCAAACGATTTATCGCTTCAGTGACAAAATAATTGGTACATTAAATGGAAATGACAATAATCACTAGTTGCAGCGCCTACTTTAAATTCTAATTTTCATTGTCAGTGTAGAGAAAAGCAAAACATTACTCATGTGGCTGCAGTTCCCCTTGTCTTGTCATTTTCACTGTGTATGACAAGCAAATTTCCCCGTTCCAACAATCAGTCCTGCTCTTTCATTTTATGTGTCTACTTTTATTGATATATATGGTTTAGATTCAGTAAATCATATGAAAGAACACAAAAAGCACTCACGGCGGAGCTTCACACGAGGGAGAATGCTGTCTGTTGTACTACAATTCTGGGTGAAATTGTAATGACGTTATTTTACGTGACGAGGGAATGAATCGAAATCAAACGGTCGATGTATGGACGTAGCAGCTTGGAAAGATTTATGCTTTGGAGTTGCTAGCCAGGACTAAAGCAAGTGTAATTTTTGGACGGCCACACCAGATAAGCTCAGGGATTTCTGATGAAATAAGACTGGGCGATTGCTGATGTGGCGGCTGTGCCTGTGTCTTGCTAGAGTCAACACACCTCTAAGGATTAATTCCCCTTTGAGAGACCTCCGGTTTCCTCACTGTGGCCCTGCTGCCAGCGTATTGTTCCAGCCACAGTTATGATGATGATTTATGAGCTGCCAGTGACTGCTGAAAAGTGGACTGAGTCACACTTTCCATTGTAATTTACTTTTCAATTACTGTTAGGGGTTTAGGATGTATGTGCATGAAAGTGGGCCCCAAAACATGTAGCCACATCTGCACAGTGCATGTGTGTAAACTGGCCTGTGTCAATAGCAGGTTGTGGTCAAAAATGCCTCATCATGCTCAGAGTCTCATATGATTTTAGTTTAATACACAACCACAGTATGTCATAAAGCAATGAATGAATTTCCTGATCAACATCCTGTACATCACAGTCACAGCTGATCTTATCAAAAATCTCTTTGTATTTATTCTTCTTTTGGGTTTTTGAGCCTTTAGTCAGAGAAAATCCAACATTTGACAGCATCCCATTGGGCTGATTATGTGATGATTTTATAATCTCAAACGTTCATTGATTTGTCAAAAACTAAATAAATAACAGGAAAAATTTGCACCCCTCATCATGAAGATTGAAGTGTAAAAGTCATAAGCAGGAAGATGCATTGTTGATATAGATTCACAGACGACTCAACGCACCATTTCTCAGTGTGCACATCTTTGTTTTCCTGAGGAAACACCAACCTGATTGGATGTCACCTTTTTCTGAGTGTGTGCGCGTGTGTGTATGTTTGTTTGTGTGTGTGTGCGTGTGTGTGTGTGTGTGTGTGTGTGTGTGTGATGATGATGGGTGGCAGCAGCTCTCCCGTGGCAGGGTCAGGGCCGTGCTTGTCAACAAACCTCAGCAATTAGCTTTGACTTGGGGCTGTTTCATAGCTCACAGACAACAATTCACTCAACAAAACATCCAACAGAAACAACTCCTGAGGGAGCGGCTGTCAGTCATAGCTGTGCCCTCTAGTGTTTACACTCCAACACGTTCACTTACACTGATTTAACAAAGGAGATACAGACTACACTGGATGTTAAGTTTGTTTACTTGTCATTCGTGCTTTTGTCATATACATAAAAAGGATATATCTTAGATATCAGATGATGTATCAGCTGATGAAGCTGCTTGGCCAGATTTATGAGCCCACCTCTAATAATATGATTATTAAAAGTTTTAAATGCGAAATCAAGGTAATAATAAATAATAATAAAGTTTAGCGTGATCCATATGGATCCATGATCTGTATGTAAATGATCTCATACATACATAACTTGTATACCGTGTGGAAAATGTCATGTTTTTAGGAGAAAAGCATTAATGGAAACATGCAAACAATGTTAAGAAAGTGTTCAGAAATATTTGTGGAGTATTAAAATTTGGAAAATTCTGGATTTCAGGCTGTAATCTTAGACATCTGGGGAGATTTGCATAAACAACCACATCGTATCTACTGTACTGCTTTTAGCAGAGCATTGATGATTAGTAGGGATGTAACGATACACTCCACTCACGATTCGATACGGTTCACGATTTTTTGGTCACGATACGATTTTCTCACGATTTAATCAAAATAAACTACAGACAATGAGCAAATAAAATGATCTTTTATTGTTAGGAAAAAATAGAAACTCTTGTCAAACATCTCGTTTCTTTAGAAACACAAGTAGACTCTAAGTAAACAAGACAAGTAAACTGGTGTTAACTGGTGTAATTCATTATCTTAAATAACAAAAGAATATACAGTCTTGACCAAAAAAGAGGTCCTTTCTTCACAGAAACACTGTTAAAGACTGTTTTTGTGTCTTAAGTAGTTATTTACTTTAATAGCAAAGAATGACTGGATTTTTAAAAACAAATCCCACATCAAAACATAAAATCTCTTCAAATAAAGAAAGACTGGCTTGTGTAGCTTGAAACTTTAAGGTTTCTCTTGAGGAAAATCAGCATGTCAACATTCTCAGGCCGAAGCTGAGATCTCTGTGAGGTTACAACATCCCCTGCGGTCGAAAAGACCCTTTCACTAGGGACAGAGGTGGCTGGTGTGGTGAGGTAAGCCTTTGCTAGAGGTGAAAGCAGTGGGTAAAACTTACTGTACTCCTTCCACCATTTGAGTGGGCAGCTTGTGAGGGAAATAGACATTTCACTTCTGTACCTGACAATTTCTGCCTCAATCCCACACATGTGATTGGTCTGTGCTACCCCTATACTTTCTGTGAAAGTCCCTTCTAGGAGATCTTCCAATGCAGTCTTCTTGAGAGGTGGTTGTTGAAGGTCTGATTCCACCATGTCTGCTGGGACAGCAGGCTGCTCTGCTGCATGTGTAGAGGCACCGGTGTCTGTTACACCCTCATTAGTTTCCTCCACAGAGGAATTGGTCTGTAAACAGCAAGACATGAACTTGGTGACATATTATATTATATTATTCATATGTACAAATATTTAAAAAATCAAATATGTTTAATGATAAAAAGGCAAACAATTGTGCAGGAGAGGAAAACAATCCCACAGGGCTTATATAAAACCCTCCCCTCCAATACAAAAGTGAAATAAGTACCTGGTTATGTATCTGCACAGCTTTCTCCTTCACCCTCTGGAACACATCCTGGCGCTGATCTTCAGTAAGATGAGGTAGAGAGCGGAATCTGGGGTCTAATGCAGTGCAGTCCAGCAGATGGTTGTCCCCAGGGCCAGTGTATCTGTCTGATAAATTGTTGAAGATGGCTTTCTTCATCATGCTCACCGTGGTGGAGTCCTCTTCTACAGGCAACATGCTCTGCTCAATCGTGTGTTTTAAGGGCACAATTAGAGACACTGTTGGGTTTTGTTCATCACTTAGCACAGTGGTGACTGTCTTTAAAGGTTTGAGGAGTTTCACGATGTCTTCGGCATCACGGATGTCCAGGCTGTCCAGTGTGTCGATTTCACGAGCGTTACGGCGGACTTCTGGGCTAAGCAGAGCAGCAGCCACAGCCGGTTGCAGCTCGAGATATCGTTCCAACATATCCAAGCTGCTATTCCAGCGTGTAGTAACGTCCACAATTAGCTTGTGCTCATTGATGTCCGGGCCAAGCAGTAGTTTTTGCTTCGCAGCCAACACAGCAGTGGCTGTTGGGCTTCTGTGGAAGAAGTTCACAATCCGCCGGATCCGACCCAGCAAGCGCGCTACGCGCGGCACACTCAAACCAGCCTGGGTGGCTAAATTTAAAGTGTGGGCGAAACACTTGATGTGCGGTGCCAGCCCGGCTTCCCTCACTGCCACATCCATGTTTCTCGCATTGTCGGTGACTACAGGGATACCTTGTTGCCTTTCCAGCTGCCATTCCGCCACGGCCTCCTTTAGCACTTCAGCTATATTGGCCCCAGTATGTGACTCCAAAAGAGGTCGCGTCTGAAGCACAAAACCGGCCAACTCCCACTCAGCATTGATCACATGAGCAGTTATAGTGATATAACTTTGCGTTGCTCTAGATGTCCACCCGTCGGTTGTGATAGACACAGTATCAGCCGTCCGGAGAACCTCAACCACGTGAGCTCTAACCTCCTGATAGAGTTTTGGCACCACTACCTGGCTGAAGTGCTGTCGTGATGGGATGCGGTATTTGGGCTCCAGCGTGTTGATCAACAGCCGAAAACCGTCATTTTCAACAACGGAAAATGGCCTCAAATCTTTTCCAATAAAATAACCAATTGCCCTGGTAATTTCTTGCGCTCTTGCGTTGTTATGGGGGAGAGGAGATGCAAAGCTTCTCCTCAGGGTGGTTTGACCCTTGGGCAATTTTCGCTCAGGAGGTGGCGTAAGGTCACTTTGCTTCTCACTGTGGTGGCGCCTAATATGCTGCTGCATGTTGGTAGTGTTGCCGGTATATGTTAGCAGTCTCTTGCAATATTTACATGCTGTTTTGGTTTTGTCTGTCCATTTCTCACCGGTTGTATTTGTGTATATGGGGAAACCAAAATGCCGCCACACAGGTGATTTAAAACCGCTTGATGCATCCTCTATTTCAAAATTGTTGCCTACCGTAGCCATGTCTTCCCTCGTTCTTTCCCCAAACCGAACCTGTAGTGACGTAAGTCACGTGACTTGACGTCTTACGTTAAACAAATGAGTCACCAACTCAAAAAAAAGAACATATCCAACTTCTCTCGCATTCGCGATTCATTTTCCCTGTCAACCGATGTGAATCGTCACGCATTTGTATCGATTTTTAATCGCGTCACGATGCATCGTTACATCCCTAATGATTAGCAGTGATTATTTCTACATCTCAGTGATATCAGATCGGCTCAAGATCTGGAGGCTAGAATACAGTTATACTGCCGCTGAACTGATTACCATGTACTGTAATAGCAACCACATGTGCTGTAAAAGCACTTGGGGTTGAGGGTTCTCTTCTTCGGTGGTATCCTCAGGGAGCAGGCCAGGGGAGAGATGGGAGGGGGTGGCGGTTGCTGACTCAGCTGTTCGGGCTGAATTGAGCTTTAATGAGGCAAGCGTGGAGGATTCTCTGACAGTCACACACAGGAAGTTTTATATAGACACGTACCCATAAAACACACAATCGTAGACGGACACACACAGAAGCGTGTTTTATTGAGCTGTCATACTGCCCTCTCACCTGTGTCTCTCTCAAACTCACACACACTTCTAATCTAAACTATCTGCTTTCCTTCACCTCTTTCTTCCCCTTCGTCAGACTTTCTTTTCTCCACTCAGTCTTTCACACACTCTGCACATTTCTTTCACTCACATAGACACAGACACACACACAGATACGCTCCCTCCACAACCTCCTCATCTGCCCTTTGACCCTGTATGATACCCATTACTGCGTGTACAGATTAGCCTCGGGCTGCAGTGAGCTCTAATTTGAAGTAAATGTGTGCACATTTATGTAAAGGGGCTAATGGGAAAAATGAGTCTTGTGGTCTGTAAGTGTGTGTGTGTGTGCATGTGCGTGTGTGTGTGCTCTCAAGAGCCTGCTCCTCTCACCAGGGAGCCTGTCCAGCCTGCTATAAAACTCCACTGCTCTCGGACTAAATGTGGCTGAAATGAAGGTTTAATGTGCTGGAAAACTGGTAGTTGGATTTGAATGGTCTGAGTGTGTCTGTGTGTGTTTTAATGGATTGTGTGGGTGTCTCTGTGTCTCTAAATGTAATTGTGTGTGAATGCTTCGCTCTCTCTTTGGCCACATTTGTGTGTATATGTTTAAGAAGTGTGTTTTATTAAGCGTTTTTTTTTTTAATTAAGTGAGAATAAACAGCCTTGAAATGTTAATGATTTCTGTTTGCATTTAATTCTTTTTATCTTTGATCAAGATTCTGTTAAAAAGCATATTTGTAACGTGCAGTGGTTCCTTCTTTTACATGTGAAAAGATAAACATCGCATTGAAAACAGGGCCTTCGAGGCAGGATTAGGTATCACATAGTTTTTATGGATTCTGATTCTGCTAATATTCTTATGAGTCACATAATGCTGTAGCCCTGTGCTAAGCATTGCATCCATTTAACATGCAGTGAGCAGGATCACTGCAGCAACAGAAGCAGGAGAACTCCACCATCCAGATCGATGCACAGAGGCATTATGTCGTAGGATTGTCCGTCTGTCTGTCCCGTTCTCGGGAACGCCAAATCTCAGGAACATTTTGAGTGAATTTCTTCAAGTTTGGCACAAACATTCACTTGGATTCAAGGATGAACTGATTAGATTTTGGTGATGGTCAGAGGCCAAAGGTCAGATATCACTGTGACCTCACATCCATCCCGTTGTTGTGAACGCGATATCTCAGGAATAACTGGAGGCAGTTTCTTCAAATTTGGCACAAACATTCACTTGGACTCAAGGTTGAACTGATCAGAATTTGGTGGTCAAAGGTCACAAAACAGGTTTTTGGCCATAACTCAATAATTCATATGGTAATTATGATAAAATACACTTCATAACTTTTATTAAATTCCTTCAAATGCAGTTTTAGCATTAGCATTAGAGGCAGAGGAGATGAAAGTATCAGGCCTATGGGTTTTTCGATGGTCGGGATCGTGTGAAGAGAGGCAGATGAACTGCAGTGATATCCTGAAGATTTTTTAGCTATAGAACATCCTGATTAGTTATTAATGTGGATGAGATGTTGTGGTATGGGGGTGGACCTTTGAGTAGGGACATTATCATAGTCAAGCCTCTACATCAGATCTCACCATGAGGGACAGTTAGATCATATCCTCTGAACTGGCGAATGTAGGATGGATTTTTCATTTTCTCCTCGGCTAACTGAAGCCAGCTGAGCACACACTCAGCCCTGGTGGGAGTCACAGAGGGACAGCATGAATCTCATCTTTAATCTAATAAAGGGACTCAGTAGGGGCTGGAATTAATCAGATCTTTGAGGGAGAAGCGCTTTCAACCTAAAGATTGTGGAGTGAGGAGGCATTTTGAGTGAAGAGAGGATATGATTGGACATAATGAGCAGCTCACGGTCATAACATAAAAGAGACGGTCTGAATCACCTCCATATTCTTTTGCACTCTCTGTGCGGTCCTCATGCATCTGTGCTGAAAAGGACCACCATGTGTTGTTTTGTTTGCGCACAAATGTCAAGGCAACTACCTCTACATTTATTGTACTCTCACTGATTGCAGTTATGATTTGGGATTGGACCGAGTTGGACCAGTTCCATTCCAGTCTGGGCCTTTCGGTGTTGATGGTTGGCCATAAAATACTTTCTGAGAACATACGGCGGTTGAGCCGGTTAGTGACAGCTCTGTTTCTTAATATTCAACCTTGTGTGCTCTCTCCCCTCTGTTCTTCCTCCCTCCTGCAGTTGATAGCCGTGTACGACGAACAGGAGCCCCATCATGGAGGCGATGGTACCAGCGCCAGCTCCACGGGGACCCAGAGCCCCGACCTGTTTGCTGCTGATCTCAGTGCTGGCAGTGGAGCTTCAGCCTTCCAACCCTACCAGGCTGCCAGCGAGATCGAGGTTACACCCTCTGCCTTGCGTACCAGTAAGTCCCAGCACCTACAGGAGAAAAATGAAATCAGGGAAACGTGGCTGGATCAGAGCCCAGTGGATGATTTGTAGGTGGATGCGTTATTTGCATAGAGGGACCATTACAATACAATCAGGAACATTTACTTAACAGATTAATAATTGAGTCCATTCCTCTTATATTCCTCTTAAATTACAAATCTGTCGTCTTTATTGTAGTCAAATGTCAGCCACTGCAACAATATACAGGAAACCCGACAAATTACCGTACCATGGCCCAGTGGTACCTTAGCCCTGTCCATAAATTCTGTTAATTGGACAGGAGGCCCTTTTTTCCCAGGCACAGATAGCCATTTGATCCCTGGCCAAAGTGGCTAATTGGTTCTATTCGCTGCCTCCTAAATCAAATGTGACGCTGAGCCCGTCCACCTCTGCAGTTTTGCTGGCCAAGCCACTTCTCCTGCTATAATTACGGTGAGTTTGGAAACAGACTCTTGTAGGTGATTTGTCCATTTCCCTTTCACACACAACTTCAAGCAGAAGCAAACAAGCACGCACAAACACCTGCTCCTACTTTTTTCTTCTCAAATATTTCTCGTGCGGTGCGTTATTTCTGTTGTGAGCTAAAGAATATTAATGAATGTGTCTTTTTCTTCACATTTAGCAAAGAACCTTTTTGTTCTCTAGAGCAACGTTAAACATAGTTCTCATAACCTTAGTAAATACAGACCGTGACCTTTTCATGTTTCCTCTGCACACATTAACAGATCCGCCTACTTCACACACACTCCACAGAACAAGATGAAAGTTAAAAACAAACTATTTTTTTAATTAGAATCTTTAATTAGCACTTTAAAAAATACCTGACTGGTTGGGGTATAAATTATCCACTAATGACCTGTGAACTGGCATTGATTGACACAGCCGCCACCGAAATTTCCTTTTCTGCCTTTGTCTCACACAAACATACACACACGCACACACACACACACACACACACACTGAGAGAGCAAGGGAGGTCACTTCAGTCCTAATTGGATTTCTGGATGAGATGCTGAATGTGAATTTGCAGTAAGAAATGGAAATCTCTGGCATAATCACACCTGCCAGTTACGTCCAATTTAACCGTCTTCATAATAAATTCTAACCCTGCTTAAATGACGACACTGAATCTCATCAGATGGATTTTAATGGGTTTTAAGAGAAATGTCTGACATGGAAGAGAAGGAATTTAGATTTTTTATTTTTTTCATATGTGCCTAATGAGAATAGTTTTCAATCAGTGATTCATGTTGGACGAGATGCGTTGGACTCTGTGGGTCTTTGCCAGTTTTTTTCTTTAGGTCCACAAACTCAGACGAAAAGTGATTAAGCTTATTAAACACAGAGTTCTATCGAAATTCACAAACGGACTAATGTTAGTTTCTTGGCTTTGTTCAACTCGAAACTCTGCAGATGAGAAAAAGCTGATTAAAGGGCAGTGCCACTGTTGTGAACATGTGAGGCTTTCAGATGTCACTTTGAAAAGTTAATTTACAAAACACAATAACTGTTGTGGCAGGAAGGATACTCGAAGTTCATAATTTAATCTTTTATCCGTGAAATGTACTGAATGATATCTGTAATGCTCTTTAAAGGAGCTGAAGTCTTTTAATCTTGTGCTGCAAATGTTGTTATTCACAATTCATATTCATGGGATAAAACTCTGTGTTTTATTTGGAAGGACGTTCTGGAGTTAATAACCACAGTGTGTCTGCATTTTTGTAGAGACAGAAAAGAAGGAAAAAAATAATCACTTTGCTTTACAGAGATATGACAATGAACATTTGGTCACTTGATTATTTAATTTAATAAGAAACCTGCATTTTATTTTATATTTGCTGCATTTTATTTTTCAAATGAACCTAATCCTCTGCCATGATGTGAGATAAATGCATTAAATGAACCACAGCACACTGTGCTTACTCACTTTTTGAGTGGGCTGTTAATGAACACTGTTCTCCCACAGTGCAGCACACAGCTGAAACAGGCTGTATAAAGGTGAGAAACTTTAAACTAAGTTTAGAGAAAGGAGTGAGATGCTCCGGAAAGCTGCTAAAAAACAAATTAAAAATTGTATTAAATATTTGTTCTAAATTGAAGTATTCTGCTGTTCAGATACCTGCGAGCCAATCAGAAACGAGTATTTTTCCACAGCCATGGCCTGAAACTGGATACTGAGAAGATTAGTACACAGTATAAATAGAATTAGCATATGGTGGTATAGTACTCATGACTGTAGCTCAGCTGAAGAAGTGTCTCCTGGGATTTGGAGTTGTGTAGGTGGTGTTGAGACCTGTCAGGACAGCCTGCTCCCTGTCCCCTCCTGAACTCCCAGAGCACCGCTGCCTCCCACAGCTCCGAGCGGTTTAGGTCCCACGCTCTGGGTGACCCAATGACACCAGCCAGCCAAGTACATGAGTGTACTGTATACACACACACACACACACACACACACACACACACACACATTTCCAAATTCTCAACAAACACTGTAGCTGTTGGCTCAGATATTTCCAAACACAAACACGTCCACTAGTTTGTATGCACACAAAACACAGACTCATCACCAGTACACATCTTTTACACACCCAGTTGGATGATACTTCACAAACCCACACACACACACACAGTGATAACTTTCCACGCACACAGAGCCACTTCAGTTTGGGAAAAAAAAACATACCTCTAAACAAAAGTATTGTGTTCAATATTAGTGTTGAAAGACACACACACGATCTCCCACACACTCATCAGTTTATCAGAGAGTGCAGACACATAAACAGGGAAACACACACAGATGGACACAGTTAATCTTGTCATGTACTTGCTCTCACAATACACACAAAGTCAAATAACTGTTGACTCAGACACACATTCCTCTCTTTGGACATATCACAGTGTTTCCTGTATGAGCACACACACACGCTCACACACACCCACCCACCACCACCATCCACCAACATCTGACAGCGTCGACGGCAGAACGTCCTGGAAGAGAACATGGGAACATGACATTTTGGCGCTGTCATCTGAAGAAGATGCTCCAGCTTTTTAAACAATTTCACTTGCACTCCATCTCTCTTGTGTATCCGCCGGGTTCCTTTTTTTAGGCGTCCAAATCTGCCCGTGGGATTTTGGAGTGGTCCAAAAAGTGGGAGATTTTTAATGTCATCGCATCATGTCTTGTGTACAAGTACAGGCTGTGGTGTGTTGTGCGCACATCGCCCTTGTTGGAGTCGTTATTTGGACCTTGGCCCACTTCCCACACACTGCAACTTTTAAACAGAGTGAAGAGTTTTAATGGAAGGCATCCACTTACACTGGTGTTTCTCAATAGGCTCTTCCTCATATTGTTGTTCCCACACAGCCTGCTGCTCGGTGTTATGAGGGGATGCACTGACAGTAAAACAGAAACTAGAGCTGCTTGGTTTGACTTTCAGTGACAAATCTGATTAATTTGCAATGGGATGATAATGGAATCTCAATGATAAACTGCCTTTATTAGCCCACATTGTCTGAGGAACAAAATTTGTTTCAGCATCTTCACATCAATCATCCCTGAATGTGATATTAAATCTTTGTCTTGTCTTTGTCTTTCCCTCAAACAAATACACAATGATATCACTTTTCCCAGAGTAAATCTCAGCCAAACAGATTATCCTCACTTCTTTTGTACAAACTTTCAGTTTAAAAACAATTCCTCTTTAACACCCTGGCTGTCCTTTCCTGTCTCTCAGATATGCCCCTCCACGTCCGGCGCAGCAGTGACCCGGCCCTGCTCACCATCAATGGGCCGTTTAGCAGCAGCAGCGAGTCACAGGTCCAAACGGAGGAGCCACCGTCAAGAAAGAACCCAACCCGCTGGTCCACCACCGCTGGCTTCTTGAAAGCTCGCCACTCCTCCGGCACCAACAGCCTTGAGAGGAAGGTAGGCGGCTGAGAAGCGAGCACTGATATAAAAATGATAAAGTTCTTGACTGAGGGAACAGCAGACATTTTTAATTAGCAACTTGTGACTAATGACTAGTAGTTTACATCTGAATCCTCCCAACACTTTTTTATTCTTTACATGGCATCAGTCTCAGGAAAACGTTAACATGACAGAACAGAATTTATCGAACACCTGTGTTTACGTGTCTGTGCAGGGTAAAGGTATGGACACGTATCGCAGTCTGCCCCGAGATGCAGGGACATGGAGAGAATTTCAGAGAGAGACGGCCCGGTCATCGCTCAGTGCCAATCATCCCATGGTGGACCGCTGGTTGGAGAGACAAGAACAGGTAAGACCGAGTCCTTGTCTGTGCTCACAACTGCTGGACAAATTAGAGACATGGTATATTTCATCGTATGGTGGATGCTTCCATGTTAAGTAGCTTAACATGCATGGTACACGCTTGTGTGTTTGTTGTGCTGGATGAAAAGACAGAGGTACAGTACCGAGTTTTGATGTTGTTACAAAATATTACAAAACCTCATGCACATTTTATCTGTTATACTTTATGTCCTGACATAAAGTTAACACCTGATACCGTCAACTATCCAGAGATTTACAGCCAGTCTCGTTCTCACAGTACCCATCAGCCCTAAGCGCTGTCAAAGCCTGTCTGAGTGACCTAGATCCAGTTCAGAGCCCAGCCCAGTTCTATCGCTCCCCTGGCCCTTAGCGAAGAGGTTAACAAGTGAAGAATTTCCACTATAAATCCCAAGTGACACATAAGTTATAGAAGGAGAAATAACATAATGTTGACATAGTAAATAATATAAGCCACATACATCACATATGGTCCTGTTTAAGTGGATATGTAGAACGTTGCCAGAGTCGGGGACTCTTTTCCCACTGTGGTCATGCAAGCCAAAGTCTTAGAATATGAAATTACATATGTTAGATACCGTATCCTGACCCACATGCATGAGTCGGTTCATATTTGGTCGTTGCGTAGGTTGTATGTAAAGGTTTTTATACTGAGATAAAGAGGAACACATGCAAGCATGATGTTGAGTCGCCCAGTGTGTAATATAGTAAAGAAGAAAGAACCAACAAAGGGCTATTAATCCAGCATCTTTCTGAAAACAGACTCTTCATTCAGACAGTTGCATCATGTAGCATCGTTTTGTATTAAGCTCTGTCGTATTGATAGTGATGTGAAAATCATGAGCACAAACTCAGATTTCTTCTGAGATATTTTGTCGTGCAGAACGCACACGCATGGTTTCTTTAATCGCAGCTTTAAATGCAAGACATGAGGCGACACACCAGCTCGTCTCAAAGGCCCAGAACAACCCGACAACCTCAGCTTTTTAAGCGCGCTAATTTATAGTATACTTATTTTAATGTATCTTCTTTGGCACTTACATGTAGAGACTCTAAGTGCCATCTAACTATAAACTGTTTTTGTTGTTACATAAGCTCTTTTGTGAACAGGATCTTTCACAGAAGGTTTAAGCGCACAGCAAGCTCTCACCATCCGTCAGAGTGTAGCCTACAACCGCAGCATTTTCACCACCTGTCTTACAACACGTTTTAGTGTGAAGGGGGTTAAGTGGCAGAGACCACTGCAGGATGTTGTAGCCAGTATTAATGAGCTGCTGAAGGCCGTCCACCCTCTTCATCTCACACACACACACACACACACACACACACACACACACACACACACACACACACACACACACACACCCTCAGATACGTGCATGTTCCCCACCATCTTCTCATTCTGCTGACAGCTTCACTATGACCTCAACAGCTACATTAGTCTGTGGCCTTGCAGTGTGTGTGTCTGTCTTAGTTAATGCTGCTTCTCTCTCCGTGATAGTGAGAGACAGCTTGTTGACGAGGTGTCATGTTGTTCATGCTTTCTCCCTAAGCGTATAGGTGGTGTGTGTGTTTGCACGTATATATATGGCGGCACAGTAAGTGACCCAGTCTCAGGCGGGCAAATTGGTTTGCCTGGAACACGACACGGACTGGGCCCAGTCTGTGTTGTTTTTACTTCTTCTTCTTCTTTCACTTTCCAGTGGACGAGGCACAGGAAGTGCGTTACTGCCTCAGGTTAAAAACAACAACGCGTTTGGTCGTATTAATGCCAGGTCTGAACAAGGCCAGAGAGTCTGAAGCTGAGTGGTCATATGTAATGTGAACTTTCTTCTTATCAATGACTCACTCTCACACGCACACACACACACACACACACACACACACGCACACACACACACACACACACACACACACACACACACACACACACACACACACACACACACACACACACACACACTCCAGCTTGAGGTCTCATGAGCTGTTGTTGTCGTTGGCCGGTTTTGTGTATAGATTCTGTCTGCTCTCTGTCACTGCTTTATGTGACATTTATTTACCCTCCACTTCACTTTACTTAGTTCCAGGAAGGATGTTGCAATTCTGCTGCATAGTTAGACAAAGCTTGATTTGTCCCAGACTCGATAGTCAAATTAAATAACAGATGAGATACATCAGACTG
The DNA here is from genome assembly GCF_017976425.1 of Toxotes jaculatrix. Taxonomy (NCBI): domain Eukaryota; kingdom Metazoa; phylum Chordata; class Actinopteri; family Toxotidae; genus Toxotes; species Toxotes jaculatrix. The sequence goes on along the minus strand of NC_054407.1, from coordinate 22,875,765 downwards.
AAGAAAAATGACTTTTGTTAAAAGCAAAACTCTGTTACGCTGTAGAATGTAGAATGTTATTGCTTTAATATGTTTTAAATGCATTTGATTACTCTCCTTTGTCTTATTCATTGTCATTGTCGTATGTCATTGTGATGCTCAGATAACCCTATGCTATATTTCGTTTTGTTGAAACTGAGTTGAATACAGAGCCAACCTAAAGAAATACACTGACTGAAATCACACTGTGACCACCACAAAAATATCTTAAAACCAGAAGTGACTCTGTAACTTCCCTGATGCCGACGGAGCCGCACGCCGTCTGGCTTTCTCTCCAGCGCTGCTGCGAAGTCTCGTCTGATTCACTGCAAGCAGGCAAAGATTTATTTATAAGCACAATCTATTTCAAGAGAAATACAATGTGATTCCCAGAAAAGAAAACAACATTCAGAGTGTAAGAGTAGAAATATTTCAAACAATAACACAGCTGTTAACTCGAGCCTTTGGTTTTATTTTAGAACTATCCTCAGGAGGAGGCAGAGTTTAAAGTTCGACAGCTGATATACAACATGTGTGCTGATTGCTCTGATTCATCACGCAGGCTGATGAAGGCCCAGGTCTGAACAGTTACACTGAGTGACAGTAACATATTACAAACCGTTTAGCCAAAATTGAAAATAGAAAATTACTTAAAGCAAGTTAGCTGAAAATGTTGCGGCAGTAAATCTTGGCATGTTAGAGAAAAGTTATGTGTCATATTTAATTTGATGAACTCAAAGAGTTTGAAATGGTTTGTATTAAACATATATACACACACACATACACAGAGTACTGGCAGAGAGTTTAAACAGTCTCAGCCCCTTCTCTCAGCACTGCCAAGACATTTGACTGATACAGGCATAGGAAAATAATGTGGCTAAGAATCTGAAATTATTCTGTGGGTTTAGAAGCTGTAGCTGTAATAAAAATAAAGTGTGATTTTCAGTAGGTTCTGTTAATAGAGTGGATTTGCAGCTTTTCATGCATCTTTAATGTCCATACAGCTTCGGTATATGTTCTGAACGTCCTCTAAAAGTTAATTAAGGCACCAAACAGAATTCTGGTATGACACAATTAGCCCAGAGAGCAATTTTACCACAATGTATTAAACCTTTGTTAAGAATATAAAGTAGAATGGTATGGGAATGAAGAATAGCATTGCAAGAATAGAATATGCAGTAATTTAATTAGAATAGAGCAGCTTGGAATGATGAATTAAGCAAAGCAGTTTCCTCCAGTTAGTTTCATCTTATCTTGGTGGAGTGAATAACATGGAACAGAGGAGTATGAAATGAAGAGAAGAATTAGCTTAAAGCATCACATAATGAAGCGGGCCTATTTTATTCCTGTGGAGAATTTGGCTTCTCTCATAACAAAACGTACAGAACAGGGCATTGCTTTGCACTGAAGTGAGCCAGATTGAATCGCATTGAAATGAATGAAACTATTCTCCGTTCCCAAGTGGGTAATTGTGCGTGCCTGCAGCAGCACCGGCGGCTCCCTGACACACACAGCAGAACTGAATTGAGATAGTTTTGAGCTGCGTTCCCAAGCCCTTAAACTCCCAGCCCCCTTTTGGCAACAGGTACGGGGTTGCCATGGCAACAGCGAGCTGTCAGTCGAGTGTGTATTAATGAGAGCTGGTCGGAGGAGCTGAAGCTGTGTAGAAAATAGAGGCCTGCGCTGCCATCTTTGTGTGTGTGCCCGTGAGTCATGAGGGCTGCGTGTTTGATTGTGTGTGTGTGTCTATGCGTCCATCCATTAATGTGTCTGTGCATGTGCATGTGCGTCCGTGAATATGTGTGTCAGCTGTGAGCATGTGTCAGAAACCCAGGCAGCCATACACTTGGTTGCAAATCAACCAATTAAGAAGAAAAGCCACGAGTCGCTGAACCGCCTGCAGCATGAGCGTGGACAGCTGAACCTCAATACACAACACACACACACAAACACACAACCGGTAACCTGAGAACTTGCATGTCATGGAGAGTGTGTGTGTGTGTGTGTGTGTGTGTGTGTGTGTGTGTGTGTATGTGTGTGCGTTCTTGTATTTGTTGTATCTAATCTGTGTCCATTAAATATCTCTTCTGAGTGTTTTGTTAGAAACGTGTGTGTAGTTTGTGTTTGTCTGTGTATAAAAGTATGTTTATGTTTGTCTCAGGCCATTGAACACAACAAATATGATGTTTTTTTTAAAAATCTGTTTATTTAGAGACTAGATTTAAGATTAACATACTTTACAGATACACACATTTTAAATGCAATTAAATAATTAAAATGAATAACTGTAACAGAGCGAACAGAAGAGACAGAAGTTAAAGTTATTCATATAACTAATGGGACTCGTGCAGTTGTAAAAAGCTCAGACTTAAAATTGGTGATAAGTAGGAAAAACCTGACAGTGAGTGGTAAACACCCAATACCTGTTTCTATAAGCAGCAGCAGCAGCAGCAGTTTTTTGTTGAAAGAATAGAGTAACTGGGTGGTTGGTATAAAAAAAGCCATATCTATCATTACTGAGGAGACAGACTTTTTTTTTTTTCCCCAATCATCAATAATTGTGATTGAAAATATTTTATGTTGCAGTTAATGACGATAACTCACCGGAGCTCAGGCTGTTATGTACTGTTTTTTTTTTTTTTTTTAACTGCAGTAACACTGGTAGCACTCAGTTTGTAGTTTAGTGTATCACAGTGTGCGATACAGTGAACACACAACCTCAGTTTGTAGCAGTGTGTGTTTGTGATGCTGCTGTGTGTGTGTGTGCGTGTCCTCAGTCATTAGACTGCTGAGGGACCGAGTTATCTTTCATGGTGGGATGGAGGCCTCACACAACTCACTGGGGATGTTGTTACACAGACGTATGAAGGCAGGTCTGCGCGCACACACAGACTCACACAGACTCACACGCCTACACACCTCCATACCTGTGCAGGAATGTTAATGCTGGCATATGCATGTGTGTGCATTGTGAGCGTATTCACACACAACAGGGAACATAGGCACTAGCACGGCAGTTTGATATGCTGTATATATGTCGCACAGGTACATACTGCAGGATATCATTAACACTTACACAAGCACAGACACACACACATTTATTATGCATACACACTTCAAGGTGCACTTAATACAAAGTGAGGAAGTGTGTGTGTGCACATGCACACACAGTAAAAACACAATTACACTGTAAGCATATGCACTGAAACAAATCTTATAACCATGTAAACACACACACACACACTTTTCTCCTGTGCTTCCTAACAAGCCTCCATGCAGTGTATGTAGTGGCGAGTTGAATCCCTCAGGTGCACAGTGAAGCTTTAGCAGGATAAATCATGCAAACCTGAGCCGCACGCTCATAAATCACCTCAGACCGAGTTTGTGTGTCTGAGTGTGTGCATGCATAATGTGCACTGAAACCTGCGTGTTCACGTTTTTTTGAGTATGTGCGTGCGTGCGTGTGTCTTAGTGTTAGTAAGACAGATGAAAGTGAACCATCACCACCTTTTTCAAAGCAGCAGGGTCCGTGTAGATTCTGAACAGATGACCAGTAGGTGCTGCTGTGGAGCTTTAGGTTTGTGGGTGAGCAAGTGTGTGTGTGTGTGTGTGTGTGTGTGTGTGTGTGTAATTTCCGTTCTGTCCTTATGTCTAAAAATGTTCCGTCCTCCTGTTTCTGCACTGTGTGTGAGTGTAGTGTGAATGGATGCACAGATAAATACCGTAGGTGTGTGTTTGTGTTTGCAGATGTGTGAATAGTTCAGTGTTAAACTGCACTTCAGCCTTTAGTCTGACTCCTTCTTTCTTTTCTTCTCACTTCTCCATCTGTATTTATTTCCCGTGAACCTTATTATTCTCTCACTTTATAACTCTTTTCCTTTGTGCTTCTCGTACATACAGTAGATAATCACTCCGTGCTTCTTTTTCTTTATCTGGTTTCATCTCTCACCTCTGCCGTCGTTCATCACCAGTTTCATTGGCTGTATATGATTGTCTAGTTGCCAAACATTTTTAAAGTAATTAACTTAATTAATTACTTTTTCAATATAATATGCAAAAAATGAACTTTTTTAACTTCACACCTTCTTCACAGATTAAGATGAGCTATGCAACACTGAACAGAGAATTTAACGAACGGCTAACGCTGGTGTGTCAGTATACATAGCAAGGGATATCATGCTAACACTAAATCCTCAGCAGAGGATTAAAGGCACTTTCATCGAAACCAAAAATTACAGTGTGTTTCAGAAGAAATGCGAAGGACTGCGTGGGGTTGTTGCTACAGGTACAGGTGAGAAGATGAGGCATGATGCAGGATGTCTAATCTGGAAATATAAAAATAAATTACAACATTATTATTATTATTATTATGATGAATATGAAGATTACAGTCACTAATATTTCACCAGTAGGTGAAGGACAAAGAAGTAATGTAGACCTCTCCAGTCTTTAAGCCACATCGGATCATTCTGCTCTGCATGTATGAGTGGATGTGAAATCCAGTTTTACATATTCATCTTTTATTTGACATACATTTCCATCACTGTCGACTGAACATGTTCTTTGCTTAAAAACTTCTTTTCTACCTCAAGTACGACGACCTTTAACAGCAGAGTGAACTTAGTATTCAGCCTGTTTTAGTCGCTGTCTGTCTGTTTTCCTCGTCATTGTACTCCCCATCTCTCTCTATTGATCCTCCTTTTTGCCCCCCCCCGCTTGTCACATCACCTCCTCACATCATCTCCTTTATTTTTATTCCTCTCGTTTCTCTCTATCCCTCTCTCTCCTTTTCTCCTCCACTCTTCATAGCCTTTGATCTCTTGGTTTTAATGTGACAGAGAGCTGTGGGAGCCCAGATCCCTTCCAGCTGGGAGGGACAGGGTGAGAGAGCAGGAAAAGAGAGATGGAGGGAAGATGAAAGACAGCTCTCCCCCTCTCGAGGGTTAGTGCTTTCCCTGAAGGGAGCTTCACCTTGGGGTGCAACCTGGCATCAGGAGTTTGCACACACACACACACAAGCGCATAATTTACTGTTCATCACCTGCTACCAAAATCTAATTATACCTAAAAAAAGAAGACCCGATCAGGTTGGACACAGATGGTAGCTCTTTCTCAAACTTAATCCACCTGTTGAGGGACAGGAAAGGTTAGACACACACACACACTCAAATCAAAGATAAGAATCTCAGTTTTGTAAACCTGCTGCGCTCCAGAGGTTCATCATTAGCACAGAGAGAATGAACAAGAGATGGAGACATTGGCAGATGAAAGGAGATGAGAGTGTTTTGCCGAGGAGTTTATCAGAGGTCTATAAAACCATCAAAGACAGACGGGAAGGATGACAACAGCGGGTGTCAGCCGCTATCAGAGCAGAATCAGAGGGATCTGACAGAAGAAGGATAGAGCTGATTACCGAGGCCTGGTGTGCTCTGACAATAAAATCCTGCCCGTTGAAGACAGTCAGACAGATTGTCCTGTAACTGAAGCATCGCAGGCTTGATTTCCAGAACAGCTGAACGTCTTACCTGTATCTGAAGAACTGGAAGTCACCACATTGAATAACGGCTCTATTTTCCTATTTATTTTCATAACGGGTCTGATAATTGTTCAAAATGGTTTGATAAATAGATATCCACCTCTTAAAATAGTGTTTTATCATCAATAGACTTAATAATATGAAACATATGAAGTCAAGTAATACGAAGTCATGTAAAAAGAGTCTGTTTGCCTTCTTTAAAAAAAATAAAAAAGTTTAAGTCTCAGTTTATATGTTCAGTCTTAGCTGATATAAAGCTTCTGAGTCCGTATTTGTGCCGTTAGATTTACAGCTGCTGAGGTTTTCTGCTGAAGGCTCCTCGTACACTGCTGCCGAGCACTGCGGCAGGAAGCAGAAAAAAATCATAGAGGGAGAGGACACAGAGAGCGAGTGTGAGTTTTTGTGTTTTTCTCCAAGACTTGTTTATATAGACACACTCTTCTTCTCAGCAGCAGCCATTACAGTTGGAGTCAGTCAGAATAATAGCCTTCAATCTGACAACTCTACCTCAGTGCGTGTGTGTGTGTCTGTGAGTGTGTGTGTGTGTGTGTGTGTGTGTGTGTGTGTGTGTGTGTGAGAGAGAGAGAGAGTGTCTGTGTGATGCTTGTCACCATTATCCACAGCTCCCTTCCTCTCAGAGGGGTAGTTATTTTGCTCCATAGCAGCGGCTCCATTGGGAGCCTCGTCTTGATAAACGGTGCATCACATAACAAGCTGTGTGACCGACAGTCCACCCTGGCCTCATCCGTGTTTAGGTCACACAGCGAAGGCGCCATGAGGTTAAGACCCACAGTAGTCCCTCTCCGTCTGATGAATCCACGCAAATGTAGGAAAGTCTGCTAACACTTTCCCAGACTCAACAATAATCAGTATGTGATTGAAATTATAGTGTCTCCTGCTTATAAAAAAATGTTTCCATCCTTTCCAGAGCCTGTCAGTGTATTGGCACATGAAGATAGTTGAAGCGTTTAGTTAAGAAAAATCTTGAGTTGCACAGTGATGTGTTAAACCTGCTCTTTGTTTGGCTGCTGTTGAGATGCCCACTGATGTGCAGAGTCTCTCACACTTGCCCACAGCACCCCAGCTCTTCCCTGTCAGTGGGTGGCTGTGGTGAAATATTTTGGCTTAACTCACCAGAAATGTAGAAACATGGATGTTTCATGAAGTCCACAAAACAAATATTGCTCCACATCCTCCTCCTTTCTCCCTTGGTTTTTCAGGATAAACAAACTTAGCTGTGTAAATTTGGACACGCATTCTGTGTAGGCAGTGCGGTTTGTTCACAGTGCTTTAGTGTCTCTTCATATGTTTTAAAATTTGCCACGCACTGTACATACAAACATTCATGGTATGCTATTTAGTGGCTGTTCTGGAGCTTTCGACCGTATGGCATGGTCCTCATCCGCATGTTTAGAACTTCTCTACCATATTGACCTGATAATACAATCAAAAGCCCTGAAACATCCGCTAAATGGATGTTTCGGTGGTGAGATTGCTAAGTTAAATTCAGTGTATGTTTGTGTATACTGTGTAAATAGATGATCATGGCTCTGATCCATAGCTTTAAATATGAGGTTATACTAATGACCTGTGTACCAATTGAACAGATGTGTTAAAGGGAAAAAATCTCAATGAAAGAGTGGAGAAAATGAATGCACATACTTCCACATGGGGCACGAGGGGTCACTGAATGGTCTGATGAGCATGAAAATGATAGAACTCGTATGCTGTGGCCTTCACAGTCACCTGATCTCATGCCCGTTGAACACCTATGGGAGATTTAGGAGCAAAATGTCAGACAGCGCTCATGGTCGTCATTATCAAAACACCAAAGGAGGGTTGAAGCTGCTCTGGAGGCTCGTGATGGCTGGTTTTTCCTTTGATTCGTCACCCGTCCGTGTGTGTGTGTGTGTGTGTGTGGTGTGAAAAGGTTAAAATAGACGTCCGTTCCAGTGGATGCACAGGTCGGTCCCCTGTGTGGGTTACACATTGGTACAAACATGCACGCATGTCTGCAAACTTTCCACTGCTTTCTTCTTTCCCTCTCATTTACTCTCCACGTACTGTACTCCTAATATTTTTTTCAGTCACGCACATACGCACTCGCCCTCTACCTGTATCATGTTTGACTTTGCCAGAAGAGACAAATCAAGCCTATTCTCTCAGTGTGTGTTGGATTCAGGCCTACACCAACGCTCAGGCCGACTCTGGCTGGTCGCTGTCTAAATAATCCATCCACACCACTGGAATGAGGACCAGACAGGAGCCTCAGCGGGTGAATGGAGTTGGTTTTAGCTGAATTTCTGCACTGGAATTGTAAATATACACCAGAATAACACAAATTATTTCAGTATGTATTAGAATTAAAATTGACGTTCTCCTAGATTGACTTAGTTAACCACCATTGTGTCATTGTGTTCTGCGTTAAATCCACAGAATATTTCGTGCAGGCTTTGTTTAAGTGAATGAAACTGATGGAGAAACTCAAACTTTTTGCATCTTCTTTTGCTCTGACAACCAGAAGCTAAAGTATAAAATGTCAGAACGTCCCTGAATCCCCTCAGGTTTCGAGTTGGGAGTTTTCAAAGCGTCGTTTGTCATCCTTTGAACAAGCTTTGTCATGGCTTTCTGTTCCTCTGTGTAATGTGCCTTTGTCTGTCTCGCTCTCTGCCTCTCTGTCATTCTCTTTGACTCGCTCTCTCTGTCTGTCTGTTTACCTTTCCCTTTTCACCCCTCTAGTCTTTCATTTCTCTGTCCCATCACTCACTTCATCTCCCCCTGCATCCTCCGGAGAAATAGTTTCTGAAACACTTCTCACTAATCTGAGTTTATCTCTATTAATATTTTTCTGGTAAATATCGAACGGAATCAAGTCAGCGTAAAATATCCTGCTCTGCCCTTCTTAGTACGCCGAATCAAACGCACCCCCTGCGAGTCGAAAAACAACTGTTATTACCTTGCACAGTTCCATTTCGAGTGACATTGACTGAGCTCTTAGATTCCTGATGAGGCCTACATTGTCTTTTATTTCAGAGAAAATTGCGGAGCGTGTTTTGCGGTGGAGATACCCCCTCCATTCACCCCTCCATTCACCCCTCCGCTCTGATTGAATTGCATCGCAGAAATTACGGTTGAATTAAGTGGATTGCGACAGAAGCAGCACCGTGGTAATTTAGGAAGTGCTGGAAGTTTCATTTTGTTGTCGCTGATATTGCAATGCTTCTGCCAGTGTCTGCACACTGGCTTCAAAGGCTCAAAACTTTATTTAACTGAACATAACAAAAGGCACAGTGTTTCTGATGACAAGGCAAAAACAATTACACTCTCAGTAAGACAGCAGGTCAAACACTATAGATTCTAGAACTTACTACTGAGGGAACCATAGGAATCCTAAAATGACTGAACTGTTAAAAGAAGCAGATGTCAGCCATGACTAACACAACAATACAGGATCAGTGTGCAGCTGTAAAATTTCCCACACAGTTCATATTCTAACCAAAACTGCAAATCCTTCAACCTCTGTAAAAAAGCAACCTTCGCAAAAAGCAAACAAACAAAAGGAAAGCCACACACAAACATCTACCATCCTCCTCTGCATGTGTAACAGCCCGACCAGCAGCAGGGGCTGATATAAACTCTGATAACGTCCTCTCAGCTTAATGAATCCTCGAGTTATTGACGATGCTGTCCACCCATCTGGATCCCATTATCAACGTGTCTTCAAAGGAGACTAATTGAATTAGCGCGAGGATCTGTATTTGAAAGCTCGCTTTTAATGATGCATTGTGGTCTCGCACGGAGCCGAGCGTCGACATCCATCAAACATCTCTCTCAGTCTGTAGATCACAGATTGGATGCACGGTGTTGTGCACTGCATTATCAAGTTTATCAGGGAAATCAAGTTTATTTGGTGCCGAGAAAATGCGAAGCCCCTTCATAGAACGCCGTATGTTGTTTTCTTTTAAATACTCAATGTTTAATCTGTACATTTGGTAACAACGCATCTAAATGAAATGTGTGAGGTGGATTCCCTTTCACAGCCGGTCTCATCCTGACATCCTACACCTGCATCAGTACAGCAGCATCTCTGACCTCAGTGACTGACCTAATGAATAAGACATAGAAAACCAGGTGCAGCGACGTTCGATCATTGCATCCCCTGACACAGTGACATGTGCCTGTGTTCAGTGAAACACTGAATGAACAATGTTTTGGTGGAAATCAGAAGGTAGACCTGTGAGATAAGCACACCCGGAGCCGCGTGTGTGTGTGTGTGTGTGTGTGTGTGTTGTCTCACCTCAGAAGAAATTGAACAGATTTCTTTTGTTGCCTCCTCCTGAAAGGGGTCACACACCCGTTGACCCAGAAGCTATTTGTAGGTTGTTGGGTTTTTTTTCCTCTCTTTTCAGTTTCTTTTTTTTTTCCGTCTGTGTGCTGCTCTTTTTCTGTTTGAAGTACTGATTTAATGGTTTGACGTAGTGAAACATCAATCAGAAAGTCTGGTCCAGCTCTGTGGGTTTTTCCCCTCAGATTTTCTTTTGATGCAATAGGAGCTTCTGTCATTTCAGCCATGGTAGCTGTTGGTGCTAATGCTAATTTTCCAGTGGTTTTTCTGTTCTAAATGTCGAACCATTTTACTGGATTCATCATCTTCTGCATCTGTGGACTTTTCCCATGAAGGAATTAAACCAGGCTTGAGAACCTGCCAGTAGTGATTCCTCCTAGACATTTACATATGAGCATATGGTGTGGAGTATTTCTTTAACTCTAATTTCATCTTTCATCTTTCTCTCTCTCTCTCTCTCAGACCCAGATGGTATGTCACGGTCTTCAGGTTAGAGGTTAGAGGTCAGAGGTTAAGGCTAATTTATAGTCACTGGTTCAGTGTTTCATCCGGTTGTGAACATATGGAGCTCTGCTGGAGAGGACACAGATACCAGTTAACAATGATGGATGTGTGTCTTTCAGTGTGTGAATGTTATATGCATTCAAGTTCAGCATGTGCTATTATGTCTTTATGGCGTACCTTTAGAGGAATATGAAGTGTTTTTTTTTTAATTTCACTAAGAAGCCCAACATCTCACGACAGATGTTGTGTAAACACCATAAAATGATTTAAAACCAGGAAACGTTTGGTTTAAATTAGAAACTAACTGAGAGAACAATAAGTAAATAAGATGATAAATCTGACCAGAAATCCTTTGGGAGCTGTTGATGCTTCTTCTTCTTGTGTTCACATTTTGGTTCATATCATCAGATATAAAACTTCCTTATTTAAGCTGAAAGCCATCCTTAGGGAAAACGCAGTCAAGGTTAAGACTTCAACCTGCCATTTACCTGAATCAACATTTGCTAAACTTGAAAAACCTGCCAGTTTGCAAAGTGTTTTTTATTGCTTTTTTTTATGACGGCTCCATTTTTGAACTTTTGGCTTTAGTCAGCTTTCACTGTCAACAGACGACGTGACGAGAAGTGTTAATGTTTCTCACCACTGCATTAGTTTAAACAGCTTCCTATCAAATCTTTCACAGTGATTCTGAAGATGGGCAAATCCCACTTCAAGCTTGGTGATCAAAAACTTTCTACAGTATAAAAACAGATTTGGATTTAAACATTTTAATGCTGTCTCAGTGTAATCATCGGACTGTTTCTGTTTTTTGCTGATTTAAAACATTTATGCAGACCGTCTCATTTGAGATTTATTCAGCATTAAACTGCTGACATTTGTGTCTTAAGACTTTTTTTTCCAGCGTCTTAAGGAAGATAAACTCCTCTCCAGCCCTGCCTGTGTGCCTGTATACGTGCATGCACATCGGTTTGTAAGTCATAGTGTGGTCAAAGTGGCGGGAAAGGGGAGCAGGCAGCACTTCATTAAAGTGCAGCATTACTCCACTCACTCTCTCTCCCATACATACACACTAGGCGCAGACCACTTCATTTGGTCTGAGAGATAGAAAGGACAGGCCCCAATGGATTCTCCCATTAATCTTTAATGAGCCCCCGGGCCTGAAAACTGCCCACCTCCCTCTTCCTCCGCATCCAGGAAACAAACAATGACTCGGCTGGAAAACACATCGGCCGATCATCACCGTACCTGCCTGCCTGCCTGTCTGCCTGCCGGCCATTAACCCCTCAACTGAGCCCTGAATTATTAATGTGGCCATCTATCTCTCTGCTTGCCCGGCCCACTCCCAGCAACGGGAAAGGGCGACGTCCTGATGGTGTGGTTGGGAAAGAAGTGCGGCGATGGCATTCTGAGTGTCTCCTGCTGGACCTCGGGGGTGGGGGGTGGTGGGGTGGGGGGGGGGTGAAGTAAAAACTGATTGGCTCATCTCTCAGTCAAACTGCTCGAGTCAGCACGAGTTGTTGCTGGAAGCAAAAGTAAGATATAGTTATCATAGCACATAGTGGAAAGAGTCATGTTGCTAGTGCTGCTGATTTCATGACAACTAGGCAACTTCATCTGCTGATGAAGATCATGTAATTTGATTGAAAGCCACAGAACATGAGTAACAGTTTCTGTCTGTAGAGAAGCTACAGGTTGTGTGGGAAGCTGAGAGCAACCACTGCATTAGATGTAGGCTAATTATTTTCATTGGCCTGTTGTAATTATATTGTACCTGAACTGATTTGATACACTGAGCCATGGTAACTGCTAAAACATGCTGTTAAAACATCCCTTACCACTCACATTATAACTGTGTCTCAGTTTGTTTCTTTAATTTTACTTCCATCCTCATCATCAGCTTCAGCTTCATCCCTTATTATCTTTCTCTTTTCATTCTTCCTCCCGTTCCCCTGTCTCGCACGCTGACGCGCACACACACACGCACACACACGCACACACACACACCCTGTCTCTGAGTTTAGAATAGAATTGTCAGCATGCCGGCAGATTCTTCAGAGATGCAGCATATTGAAATAAAGGGTCTGTGAGACGCCTGCGTGTTCTGTGATGAATGCTGATCTCATTTGCTCCTTCTCAGATAGCGCCGGGCGACTCCTCTCCCTCTCTGATGTCCTCCCTTGCTTCACTCTCTCGTCTCCTGATGAATATTGAGTAGTGTTAGATGTGTTTCTGAGGCTCTTAGAGTTGTTATTGTCTCTCTGTCTGTTGGACAGTCTCTTTATCTGACCTCTGTGATTTATGATGCATGTGATTGTGTCTGCTTTTATCGACTGAATCCTCCATATATTCAACAGAAAAGTATCTATACAGTACTAGTAAATGAATCATAGGCTTTCACTGTAGAGTGGGACACACTGTTGGCAGTGTAAAAAGACCCATTTTAGGAATGTTCTCTTTAAAAATGTACTCTTTTTTTTTTTTACACAAGCTTTTTATGGTGCTGTAAAAAATCTTGGAATGCAGTCTGTTGTCCACTGATCCGAGAAATGTATTTTAAGAAACATAATGTCTTCTTTATTGTCTTCCACATATGCTTATATTACTATTTAAGTTTAGTCAGGAGGTCAAGGCTGGACAGTTCAGTTTATTTATTCTTCTTGACATTTCGGGCCTGTACTCTTCTTTTGGTGGTGTAGGAATATCAAGTACCAAACACTTTATATCCTCTTGGAAGGCCTGTAAGTTGCAAAATAGTATTCTGTTTAAACTTCAGATTTTAGTTTGGCCATGTGTTGAATAAAGACAAGCGGAGATGGAATAAGTTTGGGTGACAGTATTACTTACATTTTATTACATTTATCATCTGTTTTCATTGGGACGCCTTTTTCTAACATAGTCCCAAGATGTTACAAGCCAAGACTGGCAAAGACTTGTACTGTGAAATCCCGAAAGTCTAAAGTACATCAGCACAGTCTAACCCAAGTAAATATCCAAATCCATTTGCTAAAACAGTACAATAACCAGAATATCACTCAGAAACGTTCTTTCTGATTATACGATGACTCGTATAAACTTTCTTGCCTTGAACCTTAGATTAGTCTCTGTTTTTGGGTCAGCTAAAAAATGTTGCTGACAGTTGATTAAAGAAGCAGTTTAATTTGTTCATCCACACACACATCTACCTTTCTCACACTTTGCCACCTCAGTCTGTCAGAAAAAGCTGAGTCTCACTTGTTGTCTCTCCATTTTCATTGTCTGCACTTTGAGCTAGCAGGAGACGACTGCTAAATTAAAAGATGGCCGTCACAAGTCCTTGCACACTGCTTCACACACACATACGCACATGCACACACTCGTACGCTGCCCTGTAGCTGTGCGTCCTCCAGGCACCCAAAGTGTCATGGCAACCGTATGGCAGCCACGGTAACGGCAGGCTCATTTTCATACTGATGAGGTGGCCGGTTGCCGGGGAGGCCTGCGCCTCTGCTCCTCACTCGTCTCTCCTCTCCGATGTCGCCCTGAAATTTTAATGACCTTCTTTTCTCTGCGTCTCGTTTTCCTCCTCTTTGCTCTCTGTTCCCTGTCTGTCTGTCTGTGTGTGTGTGTCTGTGTGTGTGTACATGTCATGAGTGTCAGCTTCAGAATTCAAACAGACACGCACCAAGTGTCTACGGTTAATACAAGAAGAGAACAAAGGCTATGTAATTCTGAAGATATAAGAATTTTTAAAGGGCATGTATTTTTATAGCTGTGGACGACCTCCTCCAGTCTGCTCCTCTTGGCTTCGTCAGGTCAGCACCTCAGCCTGCTTCTCAGCTGGTGAACAGTACTTATGTTTAAAGGTTTTTGTTCTTTAACTGTGTCCACACCTAACAGGAAGTCCAGAAAAGGATGCTGGAGACATCTTATGCCAAGATCAGACTACACAACAACTGGAACATGGCTTGATGCAACAGACGCTGAGGCGTCAACAACAAAAATGAGTTCTGGGAACAACAATTAGTCATCTATTCCTGTGTGAAGAGTGCTGTACTTGAATCTTTGGCACAGCAGCAGCGCTCATCTTGTTCCGATTTGTCATGTGACGGCACCGTGGCAGGGTTTATTTGAACACGTGTTAGCTCCAGTCCTTTTTCACCGTGGTGAAATCTCTTCTAATGTGAAAGAGACGAAGGCAAAGGTCACGGCTCGACTCACTTCATGCTGAACGTAAACACAAGCTCTTCATTTGCTTGTTTGTGTTTTGCTGTAGGAGGAGGAGGCCAGAGAAGAAGAAAATGGCAGGATTGAGCCGGTCGGACGAGCTGACTCCTGCATGGACCACACCCCTGTGAGGTCACTCGAGTAAGTCAGCCACTCGTGGATCGGCTTCCCCACCTTTTGCCTTCTGCTCTCTGTCATTGTTAAAAAAAACAAAACAATACAAACAAACAAACAAACTCAGTAAGCCGCTAACACAGTATTTAGTAACATGATTCCAAAATCTGATATCCACCATTTTGGAAAACTGGGCTTTTGCTTATTGAATAGTTGCACTAGTGAACAATGAATTATTGTTTTTTTTTCACATATTGTGTTAAAAATTTTAATTTGGGCTTTTTACCCATTTTATTATTATTTGTTTTTTGGGTGTTTCCGCACCTACATAACCCTAAAGGAAAATCCCGGCTTATTATAAACTCAACAAAATAATCACGCTCACAAAGTGATGCTGCCTTGCTCAGCTACCTCAGTAGTTAGCTTGGTGAGCACATTATTACCAACAGCGATCATGACCAAAACAATGAAAAATAACACTCAAGTTGTATGAAACTAGAATTTCTCTTTAGAGTTGACCTGGGTAAATCAGCTCTTTCCTTCCATTCTCTACATAATAAGTACTTAAAAGGTAGACCAGCAGGTTCTGTGTTGTAATCCAGGTTTGTTTGTAGGAAATCTCATTTCAGCCCTTCTTCCTGATTTACATAATTCGCTTTTGTGGGAGCAAAATGATCCTCGTCTCGCCATCAGAGCTCTCCCACGCACTAACCCATTCAACTCCTTTTATTAACAACTGTGTTTTGTTTTGTTATTTTGCTCTGTTGCATGCTTCCAGTTTAATATGCAGGTATGGTATTGTTATTATTCCTATGATTTCCCAGAGAATCTGGCTTCTCCCGCCTCTTAGTTGTCAACAAGGGGCCCATTTTCCCCGAGCTAATCATAGTCATTGTATCAAAGCTGTGAAGCGATTAGATTTGGCATCTTGTGAAATATTCCTTTGTATAGGCGTTTTACAGCCAAGCAGACTTAACAAGTGAAGAACGCTGCCTCGGAAAAACAAATAGCTGCAACTGTATTTTGTGCTTTTAAGGGGTCAAAGGATCACATGAAGAATATTTATCCCTATATAAATGCAATAAAATGTTTTACAGCCTAGGGCTTCTTTGGAAATACATCTGTCCGGGTAGAAGATAAAGTTTGAATTTGTTTTTGCTCACTTTTGTTAAGCCCATACTGTTTTTCAGTTGTGCACTTCAGCAGTCTGTTTCCAGATAAAAAGCATTTCCTCTGCATGTTGACATTTGCAGCTGAAACACACAGCGTGGCAAAGCAGTTCAACGACAAGTGAATTTCAGCTAAAATATTTAGTTTGACTGTGGGCAGTGGTTAGCTAGCCACACTGCTGCAGCACAGCATAGACAGAAAAACAAGGTTTTATTTTCCAGATTAAAGCAGCAGTGTGGCAGCTGATCTGATTTTAATAAGGAGCAAGGATTCCACAGATACGACATTGTGACATTTGAAAAGATAATATTGCATTTTAACCACATTATTAAGGGTCTTGAACACTTGCCGCTGACAGTAGCAACATTGTAGGATTGTGGGTTTTATTTTAATATTTATAAGTTAGCTTCTGGGGAGGGGGCTATGCAGCATTTGGACAGGCTCACCTCCTTTTATCGATTGTCTTAACTCTAAATTGTGTGTGAGGACTTTTGAAAACCTTCAGTCTTCCTTGTTTTCCCTTACATGTGTTTGATTTATTTGGACTGCTCTATTTTATTGTCCTTTATTGTATTTCTCCTCCAACACCTACTTGCTTTCTATTTTATTTCTATTATTTATGTACTTGCACCAATCTGTTGTTGTCATCATCCTTTTTCCTTTCATCATTGTCTTACTTCCTGTTATTGTTTTTGCCCACATGGTGTCACCCCTCTCCTCTACACTCCCTTTTCCCCTCACCCACCCACCCAACACCGTCAACTCCGTCTTCCATCCATCACCGTCTCCCAGAGACATAGTCAAACTGGTGGAGGTGTCAAACGACGGTGGGCCCCTGGGAATCCACGTGGTGCCTTTCAGTGGCAGGGACCGCAGGTAAAAATATCCAGAGCAGAGCCACAGTGCTGCTCAGACAGGCTGGAGGAGAGTGAAGGAGAGGAACAGGCAGAAATGGTGTGTACAGGGCGTTAACACATCTAGAAAGGTCAGAAATGGTTTAAAAAAAGAGCTTAAGCACTGTCCAGGTATGTTAGAATCAGTTACCTTGTGTGTTGAGATTTGCACCGGAGAGGTTTAGGAGTAGAAAATAGAAAATATAATTATAAAAATAAAGGTTTTGTTTTAAGTTCATGCAATTCATTGCAATCAATTCCTTTTATCATTCTCTCTACTGAGTAAATGTACAGCTCTGTGCTTAAACTAATAGTGTTTAATGGGAGAAAGACTAGTTTTTTTCAGAGTCTCAGCTATTTTTTACCTTTTCACCTTTAGTTTTAGTTGGTTTTTCACTAGAAAGCCCGAGTGGTACACACCTGACAGCTTTTAGGTCTTTAAAAAGAAGAAAATTGCCTACTTACCCACTTTAGCTGATGACTTGTCAGCCTCGTTGTAGACTCATAAAAATGAATTTGCTTTTGTTGAATTTGGTCTCTGGTTAAAAAAAAAAAAAAAAAAAAAAATGTCTTTAAATATGTTAATTTAGGTTTCTTTGAGATCTGGGGAAAAAAAAAAAAAAAAACCTGGAGAGTGCTGCATGACATGAGACACGCACCCACACACAAACTCAAATGCATACCGGACATTCCTGTTTGATGCCCATATGTAATCACTTCATCAGTTAACCTCAATAACATGCACACACACACACACGGGTTTGCATGTCGGCATCATGAAGCCATTTGCCAGTTTACAGTGATCAATCATGCTTGTTTAGGGTTTGCAGGTGACCATCATATTTCTGTGTGGCTGCTGTCACATCGGTTTTCCATGGTTCAAAGGATACACTGAGCAGTGCACACAACACACACACAAAAGCACACCCACATACCTACAACACATTCAGAAGCACACATATACAGCTGGAACAAGGCGGTGAAGGAATTAGAGGAATTTCACATCTGGTTTAAATACACCCTGAGAGCCGGTTTTTGGAGGTCGTGATCCAAGTCAGTCGCTCATTTGACAGTTTGCCACCAGCACGGAGCCGAGTGCAGCCCCACAAACGTCCAGCCCTCTTTATGTACGACTCTGCCCCGAGACTCACAAATATGATCAGTGGCTACAAAACTGACTGTCGCGCTTTATTGAAAATCAGGATCATATGACTTTTCTCGCTGCCAGACTTAATCAACCTAAAAGCACATTTATAATGCACTTTTCTTTTACTGGGGAAACGTCAGGGTGGGCGTTATCCCAAGATTAAGATGCCCAGCTTTCATCAGAGAAATAGCCCGTCCCCAGCAAATCGCATTGTGTTCTCACTCGCGTTCAATCAGTGGAATTGTCTCTGAACTTTTTCAACTCCTGACCTTTTCTGCCCTCTCTGTAATCACATTCCCATTCATACTGAATTTTAAGCCTGAGGCTAGAGTGAATATTAAACCTTAAAATCAACCCAATTTACCTGGAGCGACGCTCGCTCGTACCACCTCAGAAAAAGCCTCGATACACACTGACACAGACTATATGCCGAAGAAGACTCGATTAGGTTTGTGCCGTCTTTCCTACCCGCAGTTGATTTTTCTTTCTCAGACTTGGGTCTATAATCCGCAAAGCGCCCTTTCAGGTGAAGTTAGCCTCTCGCTGCGGCTGTGCGGGGAGGTATAAGCCAGTTTGCCACACCGGATTACAGCGCGACAACCGTTGCGGCTCAGCACGGTTGAAGTGCTATAGAGCGATAGACCAGCCTCTCTCCAACCCGCCTGCTATAAATGTTTAATGGTGCTGTTTTCTGTTGCTCTCTGAAAGCACTTTGTTTATTTTTTGTTTAGAAAAAGGGATGCGTGAGTCCTAGAGGTTGGACAATTAACACCTTTAAAGCCTCAACCACGGCAGAACCACAGTGGAGTTTCTGGATGTGTTGATTGCCTTTGAATAGATGCCACCCCCACACGCAGCCTCTAAAGCACCCTGATGTGATGTGACTGCTTTCTCTCATAAGCCTCATTGGCGCACTGATGATGCAAATGACAGGACCACACTGTAAAAGTACCACGTGGTAAAGCAGAGGCAGCAATTAGGCATAGACTGAAAATGCTTCTTGACAACCACCTGACCATGGGAACAGGAATTGTTTAGCATCCAAGAATGTTTTGTGGTAGAGATAAAACAAAAATCCACAGAACATGAAGGCATGCACTGTCACAAAGCACTCAGTGGGAAATCCAAATATTTTATAGCACTTCAAGATGACAAACACACTTCAGTTGAACTCTAAAATCCTTGATGTACTCGACAGGTGAGTCACTAAGCACAGGCAGCTATATTAGAAGATTGTTCTTTTTATACAGGACACAGAATCTAAGCATCCCTTCAGCAAAGACAAAGTTACACCCTGAGTGTACCTGTGTTTCAGTCCAGTAGATAATAAGGTGTATCCTCCACCTCAGTCCTTTTACAGGCTACAGGAAAGCAGCCATATTTAATCCAGGATCATTATCTTGCATGCCGTTGACACGAACCTTTGAATATTTCAGGACTCTTGGCTTGTTGGTCAAGCGTCTGGAGAGGGGAGGGAAGGCCGAGCAGCAGGGCCTCTTCCAGGAGAACGACTGTATCGTCCGTATCAATAACGGAGACCTGCGAAACATCCGCTTTGAACAGTAAGACAGCAGCTCACTGGAGCCACTGCTGAGCTCTGGTGGTCCCTGGACTTCCTTCCTGTGATTGGCTTTTTGGACCTTTGCTTCTTCCCTCTTCTCAAACCTAAAGTCTTAAACTCTTCTTTTTGCTGTTACCCTCTCTTTCTCTCCATGCCTGCTCTCCTGCCAGTGCACAGGCTCCTCTGTTACCTGTCACTGTGCTAAGCTAACCTTCCTATTCAGCTCCTGTAGGTTGCACCCTTTATCGCTGAAGCAGTCTCTACGATCCTGCCCTGCCTTTATTCCCCTGTGTTTCAGTAACAGCTCCACTGGACTCATATGGTAACACATTCCTGTGTCCTTCCACTGGGAGGAATGGGAATAAGGCTCCTAACATTCATAGCCTCTGCTTTTCAGTGCTGCTCACATCTCATGCTTTCACTTCCTGCCTAACCAAACCCACCTGCTAACCTCCCTCCCTCTTTTCTAGATCCCGTGTGATGCATGCATGCCTTGGTGCTGTTATTCCAGTATAATGCTACTTGCAGTATCAGGAATGCAGTGATGCATACATGCGTTTGATTTGTTTTCTCCTACCAGCATAAATATATTCTAAGTACATCTGCAATGTGCAATTCATGGGTGATGTACATTATCTAAGACAACTATCAGGCAAAGCATCTCACTGTAAATAAAGGAATTTAAAGGTCCTGTTCACCCAGTTTGCACACACACACAAACAAACATAATTCTATAATTTTCCATTTACGTCTTGTGGTATCTAGCCATGCAGATCATTTTGGTTTTATTTGTTGAGCTTTTGAGATATTTGTCGCTATAATTCTTGCTGCCACCCCAATACAGTGGAGGTTAATGGAGTTTCACTAAGCGCTTTCTTTCATGAAGCAGTGTCCCTACACTCTGTACAATCCAAGGAACATGCTGTCAACAGTTTGCACAGAGACTGTTTCTTCAGGTGAAATAGTTCCAACACCCAATTTTACTGGAGTGGAGGCGGCTAACTAGGTAAACACTGGCCAATTTAACCAGAACTATGACGAGGGATAGGTGAGAAATTACTGTATACATTGTAAATTGGCTGAATCAACCCTTTAGTCCCAGTCATGTTATAGTGTCCCAGCCAATCACACTGCTGGAGCCATAAGTTCGGTAATGGAATGGAACGAGGCTTCCACACATAGTGTTGTGACAAGTGCATCAACAGTTGCTCTCGTTATTCAACAGTATTTTTACAAGGGGGCAGATTATATCTTGTCTGCTACTCGATCCAGCCTGAAATCGTAAAAGATGGCGAGACAAGACCATCTTCCTCAGGGAAGGTTATTAGTGGCTGGGAAAAAATGGGCTTGGAATTTCACAACAAAATTCTCTGGGTGGGGGGGGGGATAAGTTTTAGTTGTCATTCAGGGGCTACAACGAGCAATAGAAATTCAGGGGGCCCCGGCATTTTCCCGAACGTCCGTTCAGCTGTCAGGGGGCGAGGGAAGAGCCATACCACAGTCTGCTTTATTGAAACAGGTGGTGCTAACAAGGCTCCGCTGTTACAGGGTGCTGACAGCTAACATAAGTTTCCATTCACACCTACTGTACATGAGCTCACACCAAAGGGGGTTTAAAAGAGGATTTTCTGCAAACTATCCGCCGGATAGAGGTCTCCTTCATCTGCAGCCAAATGAGGGGATTATGAGATGGAGCTGTCGGGGAGGGTTCAGTCTCTTTTTAGAGCCGCTCACGCTGGCAATAAGTATTAATTAACATGTCAGAATGTTCAGGTGGGCGAAGATGGATTTTATATACATTGGGTAGGTGGAGTGCTTCACCAGGCAAGTTTGTGCAGAGAAAGGCTCAGAAAGATATTTAGGGCTGAAATCAGTCAGATAATTGTCTCTCTCTCTCTCTCTCTCTCTCTCTCTCTCTCTCTCTCTCTCTCTCTCTCTCTCTCTCCCCATCCCCTTCCTTTTCCAAATTTTTCCTGCCTCTCCTTCTGCAGAGCCCAGAACATGTTTCGTCAGGCCATGCGCTCTCCAGTCATCATGTTTCACGTGGTGCCATCATCCATGAAGGCCCACTACGAGCAGCTGTCCCACGCTGAGAGGAACCCAGCGTACGCCTCAGGCCGTTTTAGCCCCGACTCCCTGACTGGCAGCACCATCTCCGGCATGGACCACACCCCACAGAGGATGTCCCGGCATGGTTCCCAAACGCATCCACACTCCCATCCGCACCCTCATTCCCATGCTCACCCAGACCCGACTGACGGCTACCCCACTCTGACTCACCCAGCGGTGTCTGCAGCCAAGCCCCCAACAGGTCACACCCACTCCCCTCAGAGGGGGCTGAACTCCACTCCCACGGGAGGGTATACCAAAAAAGTCGGGCGCAGACTCAACATCCAGCTAAAGAAAGGTGAGATGAAGAAAGATTCCTACCGAAACACTGACTTTACTCTAGTGGTCAGTCAGGTGGCGCTCACGTAAACTTCAAATAGAACTAGTAGAGTTCACATGGGGCACAAAAAGCATTGTGACACAGTTATGTTTTCTTGTAATGGAGCACATGATCTGTAATAGTTTTGACAGAGGCAGAGGAGATCACCTGTGTCCGAATGACTGACGAGGGATTTGGGAAACACATGGTGACGATTTTAGCCGTAACAGTCTGTTTCATTCTGGGGAGACTTTTTTAAAACGTAGAAACACGTTTGGATCTTCCATTCTCAGAAAAGTTCTTTAAAACAGTCATATCAGCCCATGCTTGATTTATTACATCATGTTTTTAGAAGCATCAGCTGATTGTTACCCGAGGGTCTGTGGAAGCCTCGCATCATGCTTTGCATTCCTCTGGCGTTCAAACAGAAGAGGGATTCTTTGTGTTTTCCTAGACTTTTGTTCCAACTGAATAAACAAGCAATTTCTCCATCCCTGGCACATCAGAACAAGTGTAGGAGCAGTTTGTTGAGAAATGGAACACAGAAGCATGCAGAATCTGAACAATGATGTAACAGGCTTAAAAACGTTCCGAGTTGTGAGCAGCGAACAGTGGGAGACGGAAAACACAGAATGAAAGGCGCCGTCGAGAATAAAACTTTGTGGAGATCTCCTCGGTGTAGACTTTGACTGACAGCTGGCACAGGTGGTGCAGACCTGTGCCAACAGGATACTAGGTGTCTGTGCCAGGTCTCAGGGCCGGAGAGCTTGTTGCTAAGCAGCCGCTGGTCCCTGTGTGCTGTCAAATGCCACAGCAGCGAGTCTGACAGGGCTGCACCATATGCCCGTTGAAGTTTTCACCCAAATATGTTCCCTCTCTCGGAATCAAGCCAGAACGTAAAACATAGAAACACCCAGCTGCTTGTTGCATATTCCATCGTGGCTGATGCTGTTTCCACTTCTCACCGTCTCTTCTCTCCTTTGTCATAATACCCAGAAAAACACGGCACTCTGTGCATGATTTGCCAGGAGATCTGTTATGTTTTCACTCAAAGATGTTATCTTTTCTCATTCCACCTTTTGTTTACTGTTGTTGGAGCCGACACTTGTGGGGATTAACAGCGATTCCCAAGAGGCCTTTTGGCTCATCTGTTTTGTTTTGAGTACCGACTTAAGCCCATGGCTTTGAGCACAGATTAAACTCCCGCATTGTTTATGTGCTTGAATCAGACACCGGTCTGCTCACAAATCCCGGGGAGTATCAGAATCAATCAAGGAATCCCATTCTGCACAGGAAATTGCTTAGGTATGTCTTAATCAAGCTAATGGGAGTTTTAAAGATCCTCCTCCCTGTTTAAAGCCAGGAACGCTACAGGCATTTACCGGTGAGTATAATACCGCACCTCGTCTGCCTGTGGGAAGTTGATTGGCTCATCAGTGTGGGGGATTAGGCAGAGGATGTGAAACAGAATAGCTAAGTGTTCTGCTGTTCTTTGCATCAGCTCAGTCAGACAGGCAGTGAGGATTAGGGCCAGTACTCTGAGCACGGATGCTCATTATTGTACTTATAGTAACTTTGATTTACAGTCTGACACACAGTCTCTTTACAAAACCCTCTGAAGCGTATACATGTAGTGACTTGATCAGAGCAGTAGGAGTGCAGGATGTGGAGGAGGGGACACTCAAGTGTGTCGATCACCAACAGACTGACAAAGATGAACACGCCAGAATAAAACAGTGACCTTGACAGGGCAGCTTTTATGGAGCCATGTCAACTGATTAGAAAATGATTTGTAGCAGCTTTGTGCCACAGAGGTGCAGAGGGAATAGAGGAGATTCTGTTTGTGCCTCAAGATAAAACCAGATTCTATCATAAGGACCTTTACTCCTTACTTCTCTCCCAAACAGGTCCCGAGGGGCTCGGCTTCAGTATTACATCACGGGATGTTCCCATTGGAGGCTCGGCACCCATCTATGTAAAGAACATACTGCCTCGGGGAGCTGCCATCCAAGATGGCCGCCTCAAGGCAGGAGACAGGTTGCTGGAGGTGAGAAAATGTGAAAGTGCAGCATTTTCTGTTGTACTGTAGCTGATGTACTTATCTGGTGTGATCCATGGTCGCTGCTTTTTCTTATATAGACTATAAACCTTCACCGAGTAGTGGTAGCAGTTTTGTCTCAAGATGAAAGGAAGCATTTCTGGCAGAATTAGGACCCCACCAACACTAACACTTTTCAGATATACCTGCCATCTGTTGAATTTAAAGTGTAGCTAATGAATTCCAGGTAATGGTTTTTAAATGAAAATTGAGCATCCTGGAATAAAATCAAAGAAAATGTTTTCATACTATCTTGTGCACCATGAACGGAGCAGGCTTTTGAAGTTGCGTGATCCCACGTTGCAAACTGTTTTCATAAAGGATTACTCTGTGCACTCTGCACTGAATCTGCGGTGCTAATCCACAAAACTTTGAGTCCTTTGATCCACACGATCATTTTGTTCCTCACCCTAAACTGTTTTTTGAACTAGTGTTGAAACCACGAGTTGATTCCTGTAATGAATAATCAACTAATCAAATCAGAAAATAATCCACCTACAACTGATAACTGATCTGTCAGACAGGAAGTACAGATGCTCATTATTTATCACTGTGTCTCCTGTTCAGGTGAACGGAGTGGACCTGAATGGACGGACCCAGGAGGAGGTGGTGTCTCTGCTCAGGGCCACGCCCATGGGTGGGGCCGTAGGGCTGCTGGTCCTACGCCAAGAAGAGGCTTTCCTCCCCCGCGAAGTGGTACGTTTGCCACTCTCCTCCTCCCTTATCTCTCCATCCTGTCAGCATGAGACATTTCACATCATGACATTCCTACAGTCCCCCGTGCATGGATGAGTATAGATTATGTGTGTGTGCTCACTCATACATGCGAGTGTGTCTGTCACCGTTAATCCCCACCCTGAGTGTCGTGTTGTCTTCTCATTTCCAAGCTAACACAACACACCAGCAGAGCATGCAGACCGATTGTCCCGCTCCGTCGCTGCACTCCTCTCTATTATCAAGCTGCAGCTAGCTTCAGAGGAAACCTGTAGAGCTCAATCTCTTCTCTTTATCTCCTTCGCCCTCTCCTTTTCTCTTGCTTTGACTCCGTCTCTGTCTTTCTTTATCTGTCACCCTCACACTCCTTTCATTCTCATTCATCAGTTCGCTTTCTTCCTCCCGCTCTGCTAGGTAACCTTCTCTGTCGCTGTATTTCCACCTCTCTCGCTGTGTTTTGCCTCCAAGCAGACTTGTGAGATTGATGGACGTGGGGATGAGCAGAGAGACGCAGGGCAGGTAGTAGGCAGAGTGAAAGACACACTTGGACTGAATATCAATCAGGCATCATCCTTGCATATTACTCTGTTCAAACAGCCATACAGATCTTTGTGTGCTGTTTCTGGATGCTGCTGCTGTCGCTCAGTGTGGGCAGATGCAACTTGCAGCTTGTAACTTGATTCATGATGATTTTTGCAAACCGCTGCAAATGTCATTGGTGCGCTCGTTACAACTGTTCGCTTTCCTCAAGGTCGTGTTTTAACTTGACGCCAGATGCTATATTTAATTATCTTTGCAGAAAATAGGGTTTGATGTATTGCACATCTGGAGTTACCTCAGTGTTGCTTCTCACTAGAAGTGAACTCATAAAGGCTGAGACAAAAACAAGGCAGCAGAACACTGAGACTTAAGACTTTTTTTTTTTGAGGGAAGAGTGAACAGAGCTTCCTATCACATTGGTGTTTACTCCACAGTGTCAGTCAGCGATTCTCTGCTCTCTCTCTAACACACACTTTATCGAGTACTAACGTGAGTTATAGCAGCCAACAGCGTTAAATCCCCCCCTCCATTGTCATAAATGGTTTTTCCCAGCACCCTCAGCAGTCACTGGGGCCGTTACAGGCACAAGACGCCATTCGCTACCAAGTGCTGTCAATCAAATAGCTGATTGGTGACAATTATTACGGCAAGGGATGCACAGGAGGCTATTGGCTGCTCGTCGCCACAGGTGAAGTTAGATGAGAGGAGCTGCCTCACTGGTCGATACTCATCTTTAGCTTAGAGCGCTGCTTTGAGTCCAGCTGACTCTGCGTAGTTTTTATTTGATGTGTGGTTATCAGCTGCAGAGGGTGGAGAGGGTGATGCGAAAGGGTTGGGATGGGGACTTGAGGGTGATGAGGTCCAGTGCACAAAATGAGCAGCTTCAGTCTTTATCTAAACCTGCGAGCTCGGTTCAGCACGGGGTTCAGAGACAGAGCAGACAAAACAGAATGTCAGTGAACAGAAATATACAGCACACGTTACATATCAATAAAAACACAAGCTCGCTAAATTGAGCTTAAACAAAACAGAGTTTCAAGAGTGAATGGCACATTTTCCTGGCACATAAGTATGAATTAAAAATGGCAGTTTCTAAGCTTTATATATTAAACCTTGTGTAGTCTAATGAAAAAATAAAAGTCAACAGCTGTTGTTTTGTTTCTACAGGTTCTGCTTAGCAGGTACAAAAAAAAGAACCCAGTTCAGTTATGTTTCCGATCTTTCAGCTGTTGGACGGTCATCAGTCACAGGGTTAAAGGGCAGCCTGAACAAAAAGATTTAGAGTGCAATGTACATTGTTGTTGTTGTGTTAATATGCTGCTGTTAATGCACTGTAAATGAATGCCCATTAAAAACTTAATCCAGTCAGTGATTACATTTCCTACAAAACACATTTGCTGTTGCAGTTTAGTTGTATATGAATGTAACTTGTAAACTGATTGTAAATCGATTGCAGTGAGGCAGTAAAGGACAGAATCAAAGAAATGCAGGACATGTTCCAGTTTTTGATGAGGGAGCGGTGACATGTCCCCTTTGTCTCTGGTGGAGACACCTTCAAAGAATGTGACATTATGTCCTTGCAAACACTACAGTTGTTTCTGACCCACAGTTTATACGTTATGTCTGAGCGCACACTACAAAGCAATAACCACTCATCTGTCTGCTGAGATTTATCATTTTCATATCCTGCATGTCCATTTATTCATCACGCTGCTTCCACTTATCCAGAAGTTTGCCCCTCAACACTCTGTTTTGTGCTCAGATTTTCACTGTTCCTTTCAATAAATGTTTTTGCTTGATTACTTTTGGTTCTTCCCCCCCACCCCCAACCCCCACCCCTCCCTCCATCCTCTAGAATGCTGAGCCCCAGATGCAATGCCCCAGAGATTCGGTAAGACTCCACCCCATTACTAGCCTGCAATTAAACCCACATCCCAAAGCTGCCTCCCTTTACAGCTCCTGCTCCTTTATTTAGCCCAAACTCCCCTTTGCATGGATGTTATTAATCTCTGCTAGGAAAACACAGAATGTTATCACCCAGTTGGGATAAAAACATTAGTTTATGCATGCCTTCGGGTTCCACTGGTAAACTAGCTGGTTAATCAAAGTGCTAGTCAGTAGTCATACAGTTATAAATGTTAGTCAGAAACACTCATTTTAATCTCCATCCAGAGTTGCTCTAACAAATCACAATTTCATGGTTCATCAGTACGGTCTGCTCAGACTCTGCAGCAGAATCATTTGCTCCATCACTCCCCTCAGAGCTGTATTTGTCAGAGAAGGTGGGAACACACAGGAGTTTGCTTTATTTGTGGGCTGTGGATAAGGCTGTCAGTCTGGTATGTGAGGTGAATAACAAACAGTCTGTTTAGTTTATGTTTCACTTTATTGGGGGAAAATGCAGACAGGGATGGCTCTGCAGGTCTCAGAGCTAAATGTCCACGGAGACTTTCCCAACTTTAATGCAGGCACTCGACATACAGTATATACAGCCAAACATATCGTTTCCATTGATACGCACATACAAAATGCAAATACATTTTCCTAATCTTGGAATCACATCCTACAGTGGAGGCAGATGCAGTTTTGAACGTACCTTCTCTCAGTTGGATGTACAGTCTGTCCCTCTGTTACAGTCTGTCCCTCTGTTACAGTCTTTCCCTCTGTTACAGTCTGTCCCTCTGTTACAGTCTGTCCCTCTGTTACAGTCTGTCCCTCTGTTACAGTCTGTCCCTCTGTGACAGTCTCTCCCTCTGTTACAGTCTGTCCCTTTGTTACAGTCTGTCCCTCTGTTACAGTCTCTCCCTCTGTTGCAGTCTCTCCCTCTGTTACAGTCTGTCCCTCTGTCACAGTCTGTCCCTCTGTTACAATCTGTCCCTCTGTTACAGTCTCTCCCTCTGTTACAGTCTGTCCCTCTGTTACAGTCTGTCCCTCTGTTACAGTCTCTCCCTCTGTTACAATCTGTCCCTCTGTTACAGTCTCTCCCTCTGTTACAATCTGTCCCTCTGTTACAATCTGTCCCTCTGTTACAGTCTCTCCCTCTGTTACAGTCTGTCCCTCTGTTACAATCTGTCCCTCTGTTACAGTCTCTCCCTCTGTTACAATCTGTCCCTCTGTTACAGTCTCTCCCTCTGTTACAATCTGTCCCTCTGTTACAATCTGTCCCTCTGTTACAGTCTCTCCCTCTGTTACAGTCTGTCCCTCTGTTACAGTCTCAATGTCCTGACACGTTACTCATCTCTCAGACCAGACGAGGTTTATCGCCGCAGCAGCTGTTAAAAGCTCATCTGTCTTTACTGCTGATATTAAAAAGCCATTGAGATTTTCCCGAATCACCATTTACATACCAAACTTGATTTGTAATTTGACAACCGCAGACTTCACGTCTTCACATCTGGCCTTACCTTCAGGTTACATCTGGACAAGTGCAGGTAATTGGTTACATTTTGTGTGGCGCATTAGAAGTGTAATTGGCCATTTAATTTGATTGCCGGTCGTACCTGCCAGCTGTGTGGATGGTCCTTGTCATGAAGGAACGTTGCGGCAGTCTGGCAGGACATTGATGATTATTGTCACTGCAGCTGGCGCATCTCTCATGTGCGCACGCTCTCGGATATGACGACACCTATCGTTCCATCAGCATTAAAATAAGTACAGAGGAAGACACCAGGGATTTGTTCTTCTTTCAATAACTTTTGCCTTTTCAGTGAGAGCTGCCATCGCTGTGGTAAATATTACATTATTAGTTGGCTCAGTATAAGCCACCCTGGGCAGCGTTGTACTTTGGTATTCCAAGGTACAGTAGCAGAGAGATATAACTGAGTTTTGAATGTTTTGAAGGACTTCATTGCTTTAGTGTTTTACCCACATTTATTTATTTTTTCTCAGAAATTGAATGGAACTCAAAACCCAAGAGTTAAGCTTTCTGGTGGGAGCGCCTGCGGATTTCTTTTGTCTCAGGTTTTGTCATGTCCTGACACAATTTCATGGGAATTGATCATATATTGCCTGGTGCACCTTTCAGGGCTTAGGGAGGTAAAAGAAAGTGTTGTCTCCAATTTTGGACGTTTGCCTCCCTAAAAATCAATGCGACCGCAGGGACCTGAGCCAGATAGATTGAGGAAATGCACCATGGTCATGCTGTCTCCTCTCTCCCCCCGTTTTGCCTCTCCTCACCTCCCTCCTTTCCTGCCTTCCTAACTCCAAACCTCCAGATGAGCCTCTCCTCACCCTTTCCTGGAACATCAACCACCGTAATGGATTTGGTGCCTTTCAGATGTTATCTGTTGTCAGACGCCTCATTTTAAACATCTCGCCGTCAGCAACAACAACAGCAACAAAGGCACCATGGTGGTGTACAGCTTTAGATGCAGGGTGTGCATCGGACAAAACAGGGCAGCTTTTAATGGACAAGCATCCATTTTCAAGTAATAGATACCTTAGTAGATGAAGAGAGAATTGGATGTTGAGCGGCAAATAATGACTATTTCATCATTACTCTTTCTGTGTTTTTATTCCTTTTACTTTGCATATTTCTTTGTAAGTTTAAGAAAAGTGTAACTAGGAAAAAAGCTAACAGAAAATAACATATGGATAATTTGTGTACAGCAGCTTTGGAGTTGCAGGTTTTCCGGCACTCCAGCTGGGGTTTTTAAGGTTGGCATGGTATGACTCATCCTGTGAGAGAGAGAGAGCTGTGTCGAGGGTTACATGGCAGACAAAATGCAACAACTGAAGTGGAAAAAGCACTCACTTCTTGAAATCGGTCCAATGACCCAAAAATCACCCACGTTTTTACAGCAGTCCACTAGAGGCTGTCATTAGTTGTGTGACACTCTGGATTGTTGTATTCGGCTCTCGAGCATGTGGGCAGCTAAAACTTTCACTCACCCCCCCTTTTTTTTTTTTTTTTTTTTGTGGGTACAGCAAAGCTTCTACTTTTCTGCTTCTACTCATTAAAAAAAACAGCTAATGTTTATTTGCATTTGTGTATCTTTAACCCATCAGTCATGACTTTTACACACATTTTTTTTTAGCTTCCTGTATCGACTTATTGTCAGTGACTGGTCTCTATCTAAGGGACTCTTGTGTCTAACTTGTTGACTCTGACTACTCCCCTTAGCATCCAAGGCAGCCTGTGATAGCCGGGAAACCCCATTGGCTGATTGAGGTA
Source organism: Toxotes jaculatrix (assembly GCF_017976425.1). Taxonomy (NCBI): domain Eukaryota; kingdom Metazoa; phylum Chordata; class Actinopteri; family Toxotidae; genus Toxotes; species Toxotes jaculatrix. Next base: position 22,845,321 of record NC_054407.1, on the reverse strand, counting down.
ACTGTTGCATGGCATCACCAGCTTGGGTCATTATGCTGTATAGGGAAAAAGGCATCAAAGGCAAATGAGATACTTTGGGTGGCTGCACAAATAGACTGGGAGTCATTTAAGCAATTCATTGCTTTGCCAATCGTCTGTAAAAACAAAACACTTTGGTGGGTTTTCTCTGTCTCTTTCTTAAGCAGCTCTCACCATCTCGTCTGTTCAATTTTCTTTGTATTTCTCGTTTCTGTCTTTGTTGCTACTCTTTATCTCTTTATTTCACTCCGTTGTTCCTCTCTTTCTCTCTCGCACACACTTAAGACACACTTTAAGACGCAAATCCTCTTCCCTGCACCTGGCTTCTACAATAGAGCACTGATCTAGGGCATCCGTCTTTACATGCCTGCCCTGATAGTTCCATAATGGACCCATAACGTGAACATTCGGCTCCATTGTTTACGCCATTAGTCACACAGGCTTATGGAAAATTACTGCAATGCTATATTGAAAAGCCATCAACGGCAGCAGCAGTAATGCTGCAGCAACACCATGCCAAGATGCTATCTATCACACGTGCATGTTTCCTCTGCTCTCAGCACATAAAGTTGTTATGAAGCAGCAATCTGTTTGCACGCTGTGGTGTAATGATGAAGGTTCTCCTGATGCCATGATATAGCAGCACAGCAGAATGTGTTGGCTGTGCATGAATCAGCATGAACATTACATCAGTACTGACAGTATTTTAAGTTGTGTGTCTGTAATAGGTCTGCACTGTAGCTATGGTGGCATAGAGCATAACAAAAAAAAAAAAGCTAACACATGATTTTATAACCACTGCGTTAACACAACTTAACCTGCAGCACAGTGTCACATAACATGGTTAGTGCATGTTATGCATGGTTACTGCAAATCCGTTAGTACTGAGTGGGAGGCCTTTATCTTATATTTCTTTAAATATCTAACAAAATAGTGTTGACTGTAAAGGTTTGGTATTCAAGGTTAAGAAAATGTATTTCAGTAGTTTTCGAAAAGAAACGAACGATTTGCTGTTATTTGGCTGCAAAAAAAAATAAATACAAAGCCGTTTTGACAAGAGTAGTAATTAAAGCACATCAATATATAAGTCAAATGAAGTAAAAGATCTATAATGATATCTGTACTCATGCATCGTCAAGCACAGCATTTACATTAGGTGGCTGGTGATTAGTGTTGTCTGTCTGATGTTCCATCGGGCTGCATCATCAGACCATCAGACAGGCAGCACCAGTGACTGGCCTCCTCTGAGCGCAGGTGTCCTTTTACACCTCTTTCACTGAATTCAGCTCGTAGAGTACGACAGAAGTACTTTTCAGGTACTCTGCTAAAGTGCAGTTTTAAGGTACTTGCAGTGGAATATTTTGCATGTATGCTGCGTTATACTTCAACTTCTAAACACCATATTTCAAATGGCAATATTATACTTTTTACTCCACATAATTTATATAACGCCTCCAGTTAATAGTTATTTTGTGAATGAATGTTTTTGAAAGTAGTTGAAATTCGCTCCACCTTCAACAGCTACATCATTAAAACGCTGCTCGAATACAACAAAATTAGAATAACATATGCAGGAGTTTTTAACACAACAGTGAATCATTTCTGAAGTTACATAACTTTATGTTATTGTCAGTGCTGTAGGATAGCCGCAGTGATTAATGGCTGCAGCTCTGTGGCAGCAGGCTCGATGCTGCTTCTGTGTTGTGCAGCGGCCTGCTGGTGACACATACGAGTCAATCAGAGAGGGCCGTTCCTCCACAGAACAGGCTCGCCGGCTTAATTAAAGTGATGTTTCAAGCTGCCACCTGGCCCATACACACACACACACACACACACACACACACACACACACACACACACACACACACACATTACAGCCACACATTACAGCCACCCATACAGCATGCTGCACACACATACTCACAGTATATGGTTACACAGGCTACACTGAGGCTTTTGCACATTAGCAACTGAAAAACGCACACAGCCATATGGCGATCTTCACACAAACACACAACACCTCAGATGCGCATGCACCACTATACATTCACAAGTATACTCACACACAAGCGCGCACACAGGTGGAGTGACTGGGAGCAGCTGCTGGTGTAATTGCTCGGGTTGGATGAGGTTATAAATGGTTTCTAGTGGGTTGTGGAGCTGTAAAGAGCGAGCCACATTGTGTGTGTCTGTCCGAGAGAGGGAGAGAGAGAGAGAGAGAGAGCTGGAAGAGGACAGCTGATTAGTTTTGGACAGAAAGCGAGAAGTGCAGCTGTATGTGTGTGTTTGTGTGTGTATCAGTCAGTTATTCCCCTACATGCTGTATTCTCATGTGTCTATGGTGTGTGTGTGTGTGTGTGTGTGTAGACACAGTATATAAGGATGACATTTGCAGTAAGTGCACACGCTGCTTTGTGTGTTTGTACTGGCACAAATCCACACATAGACCTGTTTTCTCTCTCTCTCTCTCTCGCTTACTCTCTCTCTCTCTCTCTCTCTCACACACACACACACACACACACACACACACACACACACACACCACACACCTGCCTTCCTCTCTTCCTCCATGCTGTGCCAGTCTCAGCTCCGTCGATCACACAGGTATTTGATATTCATGGTCTATCAGCATGGAGCTACAGCGAGACGCGTCAGAAAGAGCGGGGGGTGGGGGGGGGGGGGGGGGGGGGGCAGATGAGGGTAAGAGAGGGAAAAAAATAGAAGAAGACATGAATAGAGGAAAAAAAGTGGAGAAAATAAGGGAGGACAACAGGAAATAGGAGGTGGAGTGTGGTGGAAGGATGAAGAAATAGAGGAGAGAGCATCAGGGTTTGAACACTGAAGCTTTAGTGCGGCATGAAAAACAGAGCCAGACTGAAAGCACACAGGTGTGGGTAGGTGTGTCCATATACTGTCCTTTTGCCAGGTTAGGGTACGTGGCACGAAGGGAGACAGAGAAATGATGAGGGAGATATAGAAGAGGAGGGTGAGAATGAGAAAGGTAAATGTAGTGATAGTGAGTAAGAGAGGAACAGGGAGAGAGAGAGTCTGAGGATGAATGAGGAGAGATAGATTCTGCTACAGTAGGCAGCCAACAATGCTCTCCACGCCTGACTTCCCTTGACCAATTACACCCTTCACTGCCTCCTTCTCACCTCCCTCCCTCCCTCCCTCTCTCCCTCTCTTTCTTTCTTTGCCACTCTCACCTCAGTCCCTTACTCTCTCTCTCTCCCTCCACCCTTTTCTTTGAAATTCCCTTCGAGCGACTTTCCCAGATGTTATAAAATCAACAGGTTTGTTTGGCAAATGTTGAGCTCACCGTCGATCCGCTAATCGTTTCAGGCACTGTAGGTTATGTGAGTGTGGAGAAGAGGACGAGTTTGATTTCTCTTAATAGTAAATAAGAGTGGAGGCCCAGAGGGTGTGAGACATACTGATGTCCAGGGGCTCAGGTGTAGAAGGCAAACGAGACGAAGGGTTTAAGCAAGAAAAAGACGGAGAGTCTAAGGGAAAGAGACAGAAAACAGGTGAACAAGAGATAAAAGAGAAAACAGAAATGAAAGCTGCATTAGGTTTTCCAAGAACACAAGGCAGGTGTGCTGAGATTCATCTAGTCTGTGGTTTTTAAAAAGCTCAGTGTTGAGGTGACACAAACAACGTACCAGTGACAAAAAGATGATTGCTCTTCAAATGTAGCTGGGTTATCATACTCTTCCAAACAAATGCAGAGGAGAATAAGAGAGAAAGGAAAGAGAAGAAAGAGAGACGGTGGAAGCCAGAGAAAGAAAATAAGGGTTAGTGAGAGGAGGCAGCAAGGAAAAAAGAAAATGAGCAGAGGGAGAAAAAAAGAAAAGCGAAATAAAGTAGACAGCAGTATAAAAAGACAGGTAAAAAAGGTGGGAGGTAGAGAGAGAAGAAGATGGAGAGAGAGAGAGAGTGAGCGATACAGACGCACAGTGAGAGAGGTGGCAATGTCTGTCTCCTTTTGTTTCCACTTGGATTCATCTCTCTCTGTCTGCCTTTCATTCACACTCCCTCGCTCGCTCACTCTGTCATTGTCATGCTCGCACTCTCAATCTTTTCACCCTCTTCTCTCCGGCTCCTCGCCTTTTCACTTTTGCCCTATTTGTCTCTGTCCCTGCTCTCGTGCTCATCACTCCTCTGCCTGCCCTCACCTTCACTCATCTCCGCTCACTTTGTTTTCTTTTCTCCCTCTTCTGCCTGTTTTTTTTAATCCTCTCTCATCATTCACGTCCTTTAAAGAAATAAGCAACGTGTGAAGTTATAAGCCCGAAAACACTGAGAAAAATAGGTCATTTGGATTTTTCTGACCAGTACAGTATATCAGTTAATACATCTTATTTTTACACATCTGTTTTATTGATAACTTTTATTTTTGAGTTTTAAGAAGTAATTTCCTGTTTTTTGTTTTTTTTTTTTAATTCTGACCGTTTTAGGTTTAAGAGGATTAAGTCGTTAAATTTAATTCCAGACAGAATGAATTTGACTTTCGGCCCCAAAATAATAAAATTCCCGTTGTCTCATGTGTTATGATTATACTACCAAATCGGCTGTTTTTCCCAGCTTTATTTTAATTATGTGTCAAATTTATTCCAGGTAGTGTTTATTTGTCTTTCTGAAACATGCAGACACCCTGACAGTGCTCGTCATGCTTGCTTGTCCTTTATCTTCCTCCTAACCTTCCTTCATTCCCTTTGTTCCTTCCCTTTCCTTCTTACTCTCTACATCCTTGTCTTGCCCTCCTCCTCCTCCTCCTCCTCCCTCCGTCCCTCTTTCTCCCTTCTCCGTTCCACCCAGAGCAATTCCATCTCTCTCCCAGCAAACAAAGGGAGCTAATGACATGCTGACACCGAGCCCGATGATTGAATTCATTAGGCGTGCACAATAATTGCCAGGCGCGAGCATGCACGCACCCATCTATTCAGAGGACAGCTGTCAAATAACAAGCAAGAGAGAATAGCTTTTTATTGTTGAGCTCGGCGAGAGAGGGAGAATGAATATAGAGGAAGAGTGAGAGAAGCACCTGTTGTGGAGGGGGAGAGAGAGAGAGAGGGAGAGAAAGAGAGAGAGAGGGAGAGCACTCAGCATGTCAATTAGGCTGCTGTGTTCATGCAGGGTTACCGGGAAGTTTACTGCCTGTTTGACGCACTTGGCCTCACGTGCCAGGTGCACGATGTGTACAGTTTGTTCTTTAGGTAAAGTGCATGCCTCTGTCTGAACCCTTTAAAAAAAAATACAAAAAACTTTTTAAAAAGCTCCGTTTTAGACCATTGGAATAAAGATTTCGATTTTTTTGGAAGTGTTTTTGGTTTTATAAATATTAAAAAATATTATAAATTTACTTTTTAACAGCTCATAACCAGCTGTTCATCAACTATTAGTTAAAATGGACTTGGACTTAACATTATGACTGTGACTGTCTTAGTTAAGGTCAGGCAGGTAAAAGGGATGTTTGTTGTCAGACTTAAGATAAAGTGTGAAAACACTTTTCATTTGTTAAACACCTCTGTGGCATTTTGAACACACCTATCATACATTTGGTCATATTTAGACTTTGCGGTGAGGGATTGAGGGATTACTGTGCTGGTCCAGAAGCAGGCTGCAGCTGTAGTAGTAGTAGTAGGAATTATTACATTATATGTTTGTGATCATTTTCATGCATTCTGTTATGGGAATATGAGGCTTTGAAATATTTCGATTTAGTTTTGTACATTTTCTGTACTTCATGTTGATTCTGTAGTTGTTTCAAATTTTCAGTTTACAAGAGCAACATTAACTGCAGCAACTCGAGAATATCATGTCAACAGCAAAACTGTACAAGTGTGGAGTGAGAGCAACGTTTCTGAAGCTTCGGGTTTTAATGGAGGCTTGTGTATATTGTTGTTTACCTGCAGCTGCTTCGCAGTAACATATCTCCAGCTGCATTTGTTTTGCATGATGAGTTACCTACCTCACTTTCTTCTCCGTGGCAGGAAAAGCTTTTACTGTTAAGCAGCTCCAGGTACATGACACACTCAGAGGTGTTTGTTTAGCCAGAAATACCGTCATTGTTCCCCATCAGTTTGTTGTGATTTTCACATAGTGATGATTTGTATTGCAGCCCTGCAGGAATGACTCTGCAGTCCCAGTTTTATATTATTTCAGAGTAGTGGAGCCTGCTGCTGTGCTTGAAATTCTCCCTATGTGTGAGACAGGACTGCTGTGTTGCTGCAAGAATTCAGAAGTTTTGATTAAAAACTGGCTTCTAGCTAGCTTCAGGCTATGCATCAGAAGCAACACAGCCTATCTGTTTCATATGTAAATCAGGAGCTTCACATAATAATGAATTACTTTTGATCTCTACAATCTCAATCTTCATCATCGTGCCTTACTTTGACTGTCCGCCTGTACTGATTCAGCTTCTCTGAGTCTTTGGCACAGAAAACCAAAGCCAACAGACCCATCGCACCCTCATTCTGATAAAATCCCTTTCTAATTCGATGCTGATACTTTGCTAAAAGTTTTAAAGAACTACCTACATGCTTTGGTATTGATGAACCTCAGCATTGTGCCTTGATTATAGAACAGAAGTCCCTGCCTGCTTATATTAAGCACCTGATTTAACACTTAGCAGCGCTGGTCTGTTTAACACTAATATATCTGATGGAGTTAATGAGCTTGTACTCTGGTTTACCTCCCTGCTATCTGCCCCGCTGCAATTTATGTGTAAGCACTTTTCATTAACCTCAAGTAGCCAAATGAATGTCCTTTTAACTTTGGCCCTTTGGCTAACCCACAGGAACACGGTGAAAGCATTGCAAGGCTGAAGGGGCTTTTGTGTTCCTGCTTTACACTGGAATAAATGCAGGAGTGTTTTTGCTGTGTATAATTAATTATTCATTTTGTTATATGAGCATTTAACTGTATTTAAATGTGAACTGTGTCCTTATGGCCTCAAGATTTCAATTTATCAAGTTCTTTTGATTCTAGTATTTTTTTTTTTTTTCTTTCTTAAAGAAGACAGAAGACGACGAGTTGGTCCTGACTCCAGATGGGACCAGGGAGTTCCTGACCTTTGAGATCCCCCTCAGTGACTCGGGTTCAGCGGGTTTGGGTGTCAGCGTCAAAGGCAACCGCTCCAAGGAGAACCATGCTGACCTGGGTATCTTTGTCAAATCCATCATCAATGGAGGAGCAGCCTGCAAGGTGCGACACTCTCTGCTATAATTAAGAGAGGGTTTGATTGGAAATATGAAAGAAAGGTTCTTTAAAGAAAACTTTGTTCCTTTCAAAATACACAAGATGTTGATGATTTGGATCATAAACATCTCAGTGAAGACTGTTTGCTACAGGAGCAGCTGTTTGACATAACATCATACCAGGAATCTGTGTTTCCTGTGTATCAGTGAATAGTTTCTTTGTAGATGTATCTGATCCCTGAGGAACTGAACCATCTCCAATATATAGAATTTATTATATTTTATGCATTTTGCCTTTTGACTGTTCACATTAGAACGTCTGTACAGGCACTTGAAGAGCTTTAAATCTTAACTCTGATTTTACGAATAACGGGCCTTAAAAAGCAACTTAACACCAGCTGAAAATGTTTTTGTGGACCACCAGTGGTTTAACAGTGAAAGTTGAAGTAAATTGACTTTTCTGTTTCTCAGCAGTTATGAAGAAAACTGTGATAGAATCTATGAGTACAAAGTGCTTTGTTTTCTGTTGCTGCCTGTGGTGCTGCAGTCAATTTCAATAGTCTTTCAACTTGATGTTTTTCATACAAACAAGCTTGTGTTAACAGCAGATGATAATGGACTTAAAAGCACACACTTCTCTGTTAGAGATTAGATTATGACCAGAAACAGGATACACTCTCAGAGTGATACTGTTAGATTAAATAAAGCTTATTGTTAAGGAGATGTGACTGTTTTTTTTATCAGCGTGTACTCTTTTGTAGTTGAATAAATTCAGTCTCCGCAAATGCTGAAAGATTCACTTTTTTAAAAATTATTATTGTGGTTTTTGTTTTTTGTTTTTAAACATTTTTCTTATCCACCAACAGGACGGCCGGCTTCGAGTGAACGACCAGTTGATTGCTGTCAACGGGGAGTCGCTACTGGGCAAAACCAACCAAGACGCCATGGAGACGCTCCGCAAGTCCATGTCAACGGAAGGCAACAAACGTGGGATGATCCAGCTCATTGTGGCCAGACGGGTGGCCAAAAGAAATGAGGTAAGGAACAAGAGGAAAGATGTATTTGATTAAAAACGTGTTTATCTGAGTTTATAGTTGTCCAATGAATATATATTTACTGTGAATGCAGTATACTGGTATTAGTCTGATTAATATAGAGAAATAACCATCTAAACAGATTTTTTCCTCTGATAACCTAACATGAATAATGTCATAGTTGGATGATCAAATCAATGCTGTGCACGAGATATTACAAAATCAGCGCCAGTACCAACTACATTTTTGTAGTTGTGGTCTTTTATTATGGTGACAATTTACTGTGGAGGTGCAGCAGCATCATTACTCACTTTTTACAAAGATGTCCATTAGGGCAGGCAACACAAGTGGTCACAGCTTTTAAGCATCTCCTGAGTTTACACATATTATGTGAACCACTTAGAAGTGACAAGAAAAACTGAAGAATATTAAGCCCATTATAGTTATTATCTGTCCAGTACGTTTAGCAGAGCTACTGTCTGACTGCCCGTGCTGGTTGGCATCATGGGCTCCACTGTAAAGCTTTATCACAATGTTTTTGAAAACTGAACCAATGAAGAAAAACGTCGACACCACAATGAAAATAAAATCCACACTGAAATGAATTGCACAGCACTGGTACAAACCACTTCATCAAAGCATTGTCTTGTTCAGAATAAGGTCAGTATGGAATTATTGCAGCACATGTAAACATAATGATTCATTCTTTTATTTACTCTGACTGAGCACATATGACCTTTTGCAGCAGCAGCCTGCTTCACACTTCATTTTCACACATTCACACCTCAGAGCTGCACGTTACAGCTGCTGCACTGCAGCAGTTCCAGTGGAAAAACGTGTCAACATTAGTTATTGAGTAAAAGGAGACTTTCATTTAATGTTCAGATTTTTATTTACTGGCTCAACTGCGATTTCAACCACAATGCCACCTTCCTGTGACTACTGCTGCTTAAATATCAAGTTGAAATCCCCAAAAAGTCTGTTCCTTAAGGTTTGAGAGTTTGACACAAATTCTGTGGCCGTTTTGAAAAACGTAGGTCATCGTATCAAAATGATCAGGATTGGCGTTTATTAAAGGATTAAAGTTTCCTCGTGTGTTTTCCTGCAAGTCAGCTGAACTCACCTGACACTGCTCTGCTAAACAGGGAGACTTGTGTGGACTTGTGGTTGTTAGGCAGCTTTTCCGTGATAAATAAACAACACAAACCAAAACAAACCACTGGGAAATACTCTTATGAGCAGCAATTAATCGTTTCATGAGATAAAAGTAAGTAGTCAGGTCAAAGTAGTTCACCAGCCCCTCCCACACACACTCACCTCCCTTGAGGCAGCTGAAAAAAAGAAAAAACATGGCTGCAAACTGAGCTACACAACTTTTTTCCTCTCCTCAATGTCATGTTTTTACATTCTCTGTACACCTTGGCCTGTCGCCTACTTGAAAGCTGAGGCTGAGTCTGTGTGAAACACTGCTGTGTGTGTGTGTGCGTAGGTGTGCACATCTGTGTGCACGTGTACGCCTCTAGCACCGCCTGGCTTCCCTGCTCTCCTTTCCCAACCTGGTGTGTCAAAGTTTTGATTTCCCCTCGGTCCGACTGGTAATTGAAAGCAGAGGCTAAGTCTGGAGGTGTGTTTTGTGTTTGTGAGTCTGTGTGTGTGTACACGCGCACGGCTTTGTGCCTACCCCACACGCGCGTATTTGTGTATAAGTGTGTAGTTTGTGCTTTTGTACATCCAGCTTATTCATGTATGCATTTATTTTCAAGGATCTTTCGGTGTGTTCGTTTGCAAACAGACACCCTGAGTGTGTGTGTGTGTGTGTGTGTGTGTGTGTGTGTGTGTGTGTGTGTGTGTGTGTGTGTGTGTGTGTGTGTGTGTGTGTGTGTGTGTGTGTGTGTGTGTGTGTGTGTGTGCTGCGGACATGTCAAGGCAGTGAGACTTCACAGAGAGCGTGGTGGTTGAATAAAATTAGGGCGTATTTCCAGCACTGGGAGTCTCGTCAATCTCTGCTTCACATGCAGAGCTGGAGGCATGGCCTGAGGCTGTCCAAGTGTCTGGCTATTTATAAGAAATAGTGTCCAAGACACTCAGAGAGGGGAAAACAACAATTTAATGCACTCATACTGAAAGAGACGGCTTAGAGCTGATTTAAAAAGTCCCTACACAGTCACTATAGATTGTTAATACCTCATAACCAGCTGTCCATCAACTAATAGTATAAAATCAAATAATAACTAATTACTATAGGATGAAAGCTGTGAATCATTCTGACATTTGCTGACGTATGGGATCAAATAATCCTGTATTTACTTTCCTCCCCATGTCTCCATCCCTTGGCAACCAATTTCAAATCAATCTCAAATGTTTGCCTTTGCATAAATCACAAGCCCAACCGCTCCCGTTCCTTCCTCCATCCCCATAGAAACACAGTGAACCCAGAGCAGCTGACTTCCTCATCACCGTTGGCACCTGATGGGATCAAGACCTTCCCGGAGCTCAATTATCAGCCTGAATATGCAATGAGCTGCAGTGCGATTTGTCAATACAGCCTCAGTATGGCGAATCCCCTTGACTGTTACTGAGGCATTTCACCCGAGCCCCTCGGCAGGCCAATTCATTAACCATCTCATTTAAAGTCAAGAGAAGCTGCGCGCCAACAGTCACAGCACCATGTGGCAACCTTAGAAATGAGTTTGCTTCTGCATTAGATTTGTTGTAATCACATGTAGCTTCTGTGTAGCTGTCCCCCTAATAAATGTTTGACTTAACACCATAAAGAAAAGAAAAGAGCAAGTTTTCCAGGTCTAAATGCTGTCAGAGAACTGTCCACTCTTCCATGTCTGTAATTCTGATGGAGAAATACATTTTTACGTCATGTAAAACAACAGCCAAAAATCTTGAGACGTTACTGATCATGTGACTGTAATGGTAGCTGTGGCCGTTCATCTGATAAATCAGTATTGTAAATAAATACAGACAACAATATCAAGTTAAATGTGTCTCCACATATATCCTCCTCATGTGTAAATGCACCACCATCACCATTTTGATACTTGAGTACATTCTTCTAAAATACTGTACTATAACACTACTTTTGCTGGTATTAATATTTCTACCTTAAGTTATGGATCATCTATTTCTGCTCTGGAAATTTAAACAATCTGAAATCCACTTCATTACTCTCCACACTTTTGCCAGGTTCCTAATGTGGCCACATGTGCTGTTCTCCTGCAGACTGAACTTGTTTGTTTACATCGGAATCCATTTTGCAGTGGTTATTACAGCACCTCAAGCATTTAGTGAGCTGAAAGGATCATTGGGCAAAGACCTTCTGCCAAAATCGAATCCCGGCCTGGCTAGTTATAGTCATTGATTGGGGTAATTTGGCTCCGGTATTGACCCGAGTGTGATAGTGTTATCGCTCGTTATGTGATGCCGGCGATGATGGTTATCTTTATGGCAAGAGCTGTCATCACCCTCAGCAATAAATGCAGAGACCATTGCAAATCAATACAGTCAACGATCCAATGGACAAACAATGAGGGCCAAGACACAAACACACACACACACACCTTCTCAGGCCCTGGATGAGTGTTTGGGGTTGACAGGGCCAGTAAATGGTCTATTTGTCCAGCAAACAAGAGAGTGTCATCACAGGTCCTCAGGGAAATGTCAAGATGCTAGCAAGCTAACCTTCCCTTGCGAGGCAATGCTAGCTCGCTAACAGCCTATTGGAAATCCATCCTCATTTATCACACTGCTAGCATTAGCATGGATAGTTTCCCTCGTGTCCATCCATTATTGTTTATCAAATCTTATCGTGGCGAGTTCCCTTCTGCCTCATTTTCTGACTTTCATTTAGTGTTAGTTGGACTCTTGTTCTCATGTTTGTGTATAGATCCTGAATCATTATCTCTAACTGTAACTTCAGCACATTAATTCATGTCTTCCCACTCAAAGACAAAGGATTACTTGTTCTTCGTGAACACATATGCTCACAAATGGTTCTGCTAGTCAAAACAGAGTGAAGTTAGCTGTTGGTAACTGCCGCTGCATCCACAAGTCTCCACACAGACCCCAGAACTAAAGACCTGCAAAGGATAATGAGCATAATCAGAGAAGACAAACCACAGAACGCATTGCCAGAGAAGGAACCTTTATATATACTGGACTTTACAAGAACAGAGATTGCATATGATGATTGTTCTAATTCCACCCCCTGTTTTCTATTAGGAGACACCAGGGAGCCCACTGGGACCCCAGCAGACCATGAACACCTCTCTGGACGACCATGAACGCCGAATCTCCCACTCCCTGTATGGTGGCCTGGAGGGTCTCGATGACAACTTGATGCCACGGCAAGGCATGATGCCTCGCACCGTAGGTAAGACTGGCATGTCTTTTGTGTATAGTGTATGTATAGTACTATGCAGCGGAAAAGCAAAAAATAGGACAAGTCCTAATAAACGTGCAGCATTTACAGAAGTTTCCTTCCGTTAGTCTGTGTTTTCCTGGTAGCTTCTGGGATCTAACCTTCCAGGTTTTGTCAGTACAGAATACAGGCTACCTGTGTCATCTGCTCTCACTTCCTGTTGAGACTCAGTGGCCTTTAATGTCTCAGAAAATGTGAGAGAGACAGAGATGGAAAAAATTTCCCCTCAACAGTTTGTTGCTGCTGATGCCCTGCAAGTGATTGATTCTTGCAATCTCCTGCAAGTGTGTGTTTGTGTGTTCTCTGACAGTGTATATGTACACGTTTGTTCGTTTGCATGCTTCTGGGTCTCTGTTTCTAGACGACTGATCTGTCATCGCTTAAACCAGCTCATAGGTGGTTTGGAAACGAGTGTGTGTTGGACTAAGTATAAGAGATTAGCAAGCATATTTGCGTGTGTGTGTGAGAGCTTTGCACGCATCTGTACAGGATTGCATGTGTATAGCACTTGAATGATTGATGGACGGGTGGTGAAGTTGCCTAATGTCAAGAAAAGGCTTCTGTGTAGCAGATGGTGGAACTGCTCAGTTTGTGTGTATTTAAGTAAAGAAACCACAAAACGATCCAACCATCTTTGCACACTTTGTCTTCTGCAGTTGTTACTTCTCAATGCATTTTTCAAAATACCAAAACTATCCATGTGATTCAAGGGGCACATAAATCCTTCGACCTCTACTTCTGCTGAATTATTGCGGGTCAGTCCAGAAAATAAGGTCCACAAAATACCGTAAATGTAAATTAATTAGGCAGAGAAAGAGCTGGAAGAGTTGGTTCCCCAACTTTGAATCTGTTTTTTAAATTAGCTGCTACCAACTCTACCTCATTAATCAATGCAACATAATGTGAGAGTGTGAACTCTGTTTTCCTTTCATGCAAATTGGTTGACATTGACACTGTTAGTGTAAACAAAAAAAAAAAAAGTTGTGAGTGACAGAGGAAGTGTTAATAGGTAAAGTTCCAGCGCGCTGCCACAGTGGCTGCGTTCATCCATGCTTAACAAACAACGAGGGCTTATGATGAGTGTACGGGGTCGGGGGTGAAAACACAAGGCAGATGTACAGGAGATACAGCACTTGTCTGCTCAGCAGTGACAAAGAAGATCATTGTAACACTACACGACCAGACAAGCTGATGTCTGCATCTACAGGTCCTGTGCTTTCATAACTATGGGAGCTGATCAAAGTGCTGTATAAAGCCAGTAGATAAATTCACTCTGAATGTACTGTAGAAAATCAGCACGGCACCACTACCATATATAAGCATATCCATATCATACCATCATTACCTGAGGGCTGGAGAATGAAACTGAAATCACAATCTGCAGATATGATGGAAAGGAGAAAAAAAACATGAAAGGCCTTGCGGTTGGAAAAGAGCATGTGAGAGCCGAAGAGGTTTAAAACACATACAGTAACTGAGGGGCAGCTAATTCAGGATCAGTACAAACAGTACTGTCAGTTACTTATTCGCCCTACAGGCCAGAGGAGAGGACAGAACGGTTCCAGTGTAGTCCTTACTTCAGCATTCTAGGGTATTTCCAGGCATCCCCAGGGCCAGTTAATACCAGTTGCACTAAGTTACAAGAACACTGGAAAGAAAAGAATAATAGGTAGTGTGGTGAAGAAGGTAAGTAAAAAGATAACAAAGTAGTTTGGCAAGTAGGTGAGGAGAGAAGGAAAGGATAAAAGGAAGGAATGCATTTGAAAGACCAAAACAAAAGAAGAATATAAAGGTATTATGTAAAGGTTGATTGATAAAACACAAAGTTGTTATTGGTCTTTGTTCCTCTGCCCTCAATCTTCCACTAAATAAGATTAAATATTTAAAACGTGGAGCAGTATATTGTCATAAACCATATTAAGAACAGGAGGGATTATACAAAAGATATAACTTCACCTCAGTGCTGACGTAGTGTTTAGCGACATCCACAGGATTAAATAAAAACGGTGTCTGCCTCCTGACTCATCAGAGACCAGCACCGGCTGCTTTTTCATCCCCTTGCACGTGTGTTTTCTGTGGCAGGGCTAAGCAGGGAAATGAAGATGTTAGAGCAGCCGGAGTTTCTCCTAAAATTTCAGCCAACCTCAACAGCACAGGACACCAGAAGCAAGAAAGCTCAGAGGCTGGCCTGTGGAGGGATGTGCACTATGTAGTTACTGACTATGACACATGAGACATTTCCCTGCTTATTAAACACTTCATCAGCTGAGCTGAGTATATTTTCCTGACCAACAAAGGGGAAATATCAGCCCCAGTCTGTCATGTGAAATATTTTGGATGTCCCTCTTCCATGTGGTCTCTGAATCAGTTAAAGTCAAGCTGGTGGTGAAACTTGAATATGTTGGTCCATTTTTCCATGTGCTTGGTTTGACCTCGAGATATCAAAGCAGTATGGTTTTTTTTCAGAACATCACTCTGTTGGTTTGTGTCTGAGATTGGAGAGGTAGGGAAAGGATTAAAGCTTTATTTGAACTGTCGTTTAATTTGTCACTGTGGGCTAAGCACAGAGGATAAAGGCCAGCAGGCTTTAAGCTGGTCGACTCTGCTCGATGCTTTCCTCAGCATGCACCCTAAGTTAGCTTCATAAAGGTGTTCTTATTTTTAAAATGAGTTGTTCGCATGAAGGAAAAGGCAGAAATGATAGATCAGCTGAATGGTTTCTAACTTCTAACTTGTGTGGTCTCGAGTTGAAATACAGTAGATGAATGCACAACCTGATTTATAGTTTCCAGATATAATACTTTACTGTGCATTAACATGAATGTGGTGATTCACAGACAGCAGTTATGTCATCACTGGTCTGATTACTGTGGAAAGGTCTGGAAAAGCAGACGCCCGGCTCTCAGCTGCTGCACTGCTGCTGTTCAGAAGCCAACTGTGGAAGTCTGGAGCTGCACTTGGCAGCTCCCAGATGTGAACGTGTGTGAATACGAAGCAGAGCTTTGCATGCTCGTCAAACTTCCCTTGAATAAATAAAATTGTGTGTGTGTGTGTGTGTGTGTGTGTGTGTGTGTGTGTGTGTGTGTGTGTGTGTAAGTGCTGGGGGGGTCTTTCACAGTTGCTTGGAATAAGTCTGTTCTCTCAAAGTGAGGGGAGGGTCCCACTAAACATAAATCATGCATTAGGCTTTCTTAGAAAACACCATCATTCCCATTCAGAACATATCAGCTTGCGTTTTGGCCCTGGCACACTTATATCACTCGCTGGCTCTCTGCACTCTGAAGATGCCAGGGATAAGAGAGAGACTTAATTATTCCTTCAGGCCAATAGCTTTCAAGGCCCAGCACCCCTGGCAATAACATCCTTACTAATTATGCAAATAGGCCGAGACAAGACAAAATGAAAAGAGGAAAAAAAAAGACTCCTCTGCACGTCTTTCGCCCCATGTTATTCTCACCTCTTGCTATCTCCATTTTCATCTGAAAACACCCCCCCCCAGCTGCTCCCTTCCCTCCCAGCCATTCTGTGTGCCCCCTCTGCCCTCAAGTATTCAGTAGTTTTGCACAAAAAGCATCTAATAATAGCCTCTCCCAGAGAACCTGAAATGAAATGCCACCTATTGTTCCACTGTAGCTCAGTCAAAAATTATTACAGCCACTGGGAAAGATAATGCGTGTTTATTGGTTTGATTCTCAGGTGATGCTGGCTGTGCACGCCGTCCACATGGCAGTGCTATTGTTGCTGGCGGATGGCTGCCCTTGGGTGCTGGCACTAAAACAAGAAGGCTTTTTTTCCCCCCTCCTTTTACTGGGCTACTGAGTTGACAGATTCATTGGTTTTCTACTCAGTAGCTGCCAGTTGATTGTGCTGCAGTGATTCAAACTGTGACATTGATGGGATTCTCAGTGTCGCGCATTGGACTGCTTAGGGAAATGGGATTAAGTGGTTCCGTGGGTGCACGTGTGTGTGGACGTGTTTGTGTGTATAAAATGTGTGCAAGTGTGTGTGGTCTGAGAGAGAGAAGTGGCCATGCTGTGCTCACCCGGACTCCCAAATCCACAGCGAATAACAAACACACAGCAGGAGGGCAGCTGAGCACAAACACACACACACACACTCTGAAACCACTGTAACAGTTGTAGTTAGTGTAGCAGAGGTCTGACGGTGTTAAGGGCATGCACTCACACACGTGGGCTGATGCAGTCCAGCACGCTCATTGTGTGTGTTTGAGAGCAAATGCTCCGGGACAAAGATGCAGACGCATTCTTAGAGACTTCTGTCTCCTTTTTTATAATCAGCAGCTTATTAACCAGTTCAGCAAAACCAACAATGCATATACATTATCCTTTCACCTCACACTGGTCCACCTGTGGGACACTACCACCATGCAAGCCTTTCACAGACTGATAGGACTTTGCACAGATGTATGACAATGAACATGTGATATGTACTTTTTGGTCAGTAAAAATTATCTAGAGCATTCACCAGTAACCTTAAATTTATCTGTTACTCATGTCTGTGCCCTAATCTCTCAGCAGTCTGTCTGTCCAATACTTAAACTATTTCATTATATAACTTAGTATTTAAAGAAAGTACCAAACAACAGTGACCAAGGACTTTGTAAACTATCTTTACACACACACACACACACTTTCACACCACCCAGTCCTCACTTTCATTCCTCCATTCAGCTCCCTTTACATCAGGTCATTCACCCACACCGGCTGGAAGCAGCAGCACCCAGAGGCACATTGATTCCCTCAGTACTTGGTTATGAGAAACAAACAGCAGGCCTGGCTTAGACCTCCAGGTCTCTGGCTTTAAAGCCCAAACGCTTTCTAAAGACAAACAAACTTCTCCCTGAGCTCAGTACACAAGGCTTTCATGACGCATTGAAGCTGCCCTTCTTTTGATGCCAAGGAGCCCCCCCACCACCAATTTCAAAATACAGATTAAAGACAAAGTCATGCGCTGAATATCAATGGGGTTTTTAAGCCTTGCTTTTCAGAGGCAGAAAAAGGGACTATTTTATATTTTTGCCTCAGCACAGGGAAGTTTTTATCTTTATTTGCGAGGTCACAGCTTGAATTAATCATAGTGTTTTGACATAGGAACACCATTGTGCCTGCTGCCAAACGCCACTTGGTATAAGCTGATTAGCCAGGAGCGGTTTCGCTCTGCTTGTAGACTTCAAAATATGTTTTGTGTTTTAAAAAGTTACCCTGTATTTATTTATTTATTTATTTTATTTTTTTATTTGCGAAACTTGTTCTTCTGTAGTTGGCCCATTAAACAGTTACTGCAGTCTCACCCCTGATGCAGAAGTTGCCTGTTGTCACAAATAAATGAATTCCTGAGGGTGTTATGCAGAGAGCGGAGTAACTGACCAGCTTTTGCAAGAGTTTTTCTTATTATTTTTCATATATTTTCCTCGGAGCTGAGAGAAACAAGCATTGTTTTGCCAGACCACAGTCTTATTTTGACATATCTTAATCCTCAAATCCTTAAGGTTTAGAAATCATTCACAATTGCGACACCATGGAATGGAATTTAAATATAAACACATTTACATAGATGTTAATTAGCAGCAAAACAGACTGCTGTCAGCGTGGCTGATAAAACTGTCCTCTCTGTCGATGAGT
Organism: Toxotes jaculatrix; assembly: GCF_017976425.1. Taxonomy (NCBI): domain Eukaryota; kingdom Metazoa; phylum Chordata; class Actinopteri; family Toxotidae; genus Toxotes; species Toxotes jaculatrix. The sequence goes on along the minus strand of NC_054407.1, from coordinate 22,826,999 downwards.
CATCATTTATGCACATATAGGTACACATCACATGTCATTTGAATGTGATGGTGGTTGTTTCACAGAGCAGTCGGCAGCTGTGGAGTGATTCATCACTGATATCCATTCTTATTGTGTTACATCATATCCTCTGAGATACTGTTGAGATGTTGGAAGTAATCCCTCTGTAAGTGGTTTTGTTTTACACGCGTGACTAAGAGGGAAGACTTCATGAATCAGATTCATGTGGGAACATTAAACAGAACGTGGGCTGATGCCATCAAGGCTACGAGGATTCAGGTTAGCGAGATTAAACCAGACATTCGGGCTTTTCCTGCTAACTGTTAGTTGAGAGGATCTGTTGTTTACCTCTCGTGTCTGTGTGTGAAATATGGATGGGAGCACTGTCATCCTGAAAGAGACCACTCCCATCAGGAAAGGAAAGTGTCGTCATGGGATAAAGCTGATCACGCTGACCCCAAACTTCTCAGTCACCTCTGTTTTTCTTCACATGTCACACTAATGCACGAGCATCACCGTCATCCAGTGTGAGCTGACGGCCTCAGTTTCCAACTCTGCTCACTGACGTCTTCTCTTTGATCTAAGTGCAGATGTGACTTCGCTGTTCCTGCTGAAATGTTAGTCAGTTGATCAGTCTTTGTGACTGAAGCTCCTGCTGTCTCTGCCTCAACAATGAACCCGCTCTCAGAGTCACTTAGATCTTGTGCTCTTGCCATCTTGAAACAAAATCAGAATCGGCTGAGCCCACTCATCATTTTCATACATGCCACAGAGCCTGATTGGATGTTAACTGCTTAATTGTAACATGCGGCGCACCTGTGTGGAAGCATCTGCATTCGTTATGTTTCTCCACTGGTTTATTCAGGGTTCTCCTTTAATTTGCCACCTGTCTGTATCTGTGAGTTTTGTCATAAGAGCGAGGAGGAAAACTATAAACTGGAACTAAAAATTTCATAGACGCAGTTGATGGTCTATGAATAAATGAAAAGATTAGAAGAATAAAGAGAAACCTTCGTGTGTCCTCCAGGGAACTATCAGCTCTCACCGACCGTCAACATGCCGCAGAACGACACTGTGATCATAGAGGATGACCGGCCGCCGCTGCTTCCACCTCACCTCTCTGACCAGTCGTCGTCTAGCTCCCATGACGACGTGGGCTTCACCGCTGACATCACGCCACCGTGGGCCAAGGAACTGCCCGATCAGAATGACAGGTAGGTCGAGCCGAAGTCTGGCGTTTCTTCTTTTTATTCCTTCACCTTCAGCCTGTCAAACATAATGTAAACACTTTTAGCTGAATTTAAAGAGTTGTTCCAGTTTGTCATTGCTGTTTGAACTGTTGCACCATATTTGACAGAACATCTTTGGCCAGTTAAGTCTTAAATTGTGGACAAGCGCAGAATTTCCTGCTTCGCAAATACATTTTATTTTAAAATATATTTCACCTTCTTAAACCTTGATATTTGCACAAGGTGACTGTGTGTCCTATGTGGTGAATTAGTGTAAATGTGTGTAGACTGTACGTATGTGTGGCCTTTCCTTGATTGTCCTCTGATTGTAAGCAGCACTCACTGAGTCTGGCCTCCTCTGGACTGGCCTCTCAGCCTGATGTGAAGGACCCCTGCTCTGACACAGTGCTGATGAGGACCTGTCTTGTTATTCACTGTGTGTGTCTTCAAGTCAGTCTCAGACAATTCAGCATATGAAAGTCTGATTCAGGGCTGCAACTAACCATCATCAAATAACCGGATGATTGTTTTTAATATATTGCTTTCAGTCGATTGATCATTGAGTCTGCCAGGAAGCTGCTTCTCATATTGCTAAATGAAAGACATGACGTTTTACATTAGGGCAGTGCTGTGAATGCTGTATGTCTGTGTGTTCTTGTCAGTGATGAGAACATGAAGGCTCCGGCTCTGAGCAATCCCTCTGTTTCTCTTTGTGTTTCTCTTTCCACAATCTCTTTTTAATTGCATCATTTTTTCTTGTTCCTTCCCCTCATTGCTCTTTTTATCTTTATTTATGTTGTTCTATTATTTTGATCCTTTTTTGTTTAGCTCTCTCTTCCTTTATCTCTTGTTCTTGTCTGTCCCACACCCTTTTTTCGTTTTCTTCAACACTAAATATTTTTTTGCTTTTTCCAGTTTGTCCGTCTTACTTTTTTTTTTTTTTTTAATCTCATTGTCTCTCATTATTTCTTGGCCATCTTCACATCCTCCGCCTCTTGTTCTCTGTCCTCTGAGTTGTACCTTTTATTTCCCTCCATCTCTTCTTCACCTTCTTTTTTACTTCTTTGAATCCTATAATTTCAAAGAGAGAGAGGTTCTTTGAACGTCTTTGAACCTTTCACACTGTTGATCTTCATTCAGCTCTGTCTCCATGCCGCTTTAGGAACTTTCTTTTTTTCTTCTTCCTGTAGTTCCTCTATCATTGATATTTCATGTGTCATATTTTAAATAGATGCTGCAAAGGCTTAAGAATATTCAGTATTTTTAAAGGGTGCTTATCCATACTATGCATATGTTGTTGTCCTTCCTGTTAAGTGCCAGTATCTTTTCTGATATCCCTCATTTTCACACCCTCCATCCCTCCATCCCTCCGTCCAGCTCTCTGGGTCCAGATGAAAATCATCCAGACAGTGCTTTCCAGAGGGAAGGTTTCGGACGCCAGAGCATGTCAGAGAAACGCACCAAACAGTTCGGAGACGCCTCTCAGCTCGAGATCATCAAAACACGCAAGTCCAAGAGCATGGATCTAGGTACAGCATTCCCCCAAGAAGTTTTCTCCTCTCTGTCAAATTCAAGTCAATTTTTAACATTATAATATGAAAGCAGTTCGCATTACATCCTCCAGTGTAGAAGCAGAGAATCAGTGTCTCTCTCCAGACTGGCTTTATCCATCACGCTCCACTTAATCTTCAGTTACACATCAAACATGATCACTGGGAACATTGTATATTAAAGCTGGTTAAAGCTGTTGTTTAATACGTAGAGTATTTCCTGAGGGACGTACATGTAATAGACCCAGGATCACAAAAAAGGTAAAATTCCCTTTTCTCTCAATAGACATAGACTGTGCCCCTGTTCATATTTCTATAGAGTCATTTGACAAACTCAGTGCGCCTAAGCTGCTTTAAGATCAGCGAAACCTTGAACAGCCAGACTTCATGTAACCTGGAGCACACACACCCTGCGCACACCCCCATGTTTCAGAAATGTGCCTTATATTTAAATGTATTCCAACAGCTTGCCTCTTTGTATGACAGCAGACTCTGCATCTCTTGCCAAAGTCAAGAACTTCATTATGTTGATTCACCTTGAAATGGCTTCGAACAGTCGCTGATTGCTTTGGCTGCACCAGTCTCTCTGCTCGCACTCTCTATAATCATATCTAATCTTCCTGACCAGATTGCCGCTCTGGGCCGTGTTGATATCACAACAAGTCTGATTGCTATCCTCAAACCCTCTTTTCACCCCCCCACCACCTCCTTGTCTCGCATGACGTCCGATTCTAATTGAGATGAAGCCGTTTGTGATGTTTGCAGCGCTACCTGGATGTTGCATGTGGAATGTCATGAGCACTAACTGAACCCTAAATGTTTGTATCCCTCCCCCCTTCCTTTAACAGTAGCCGACGAGATTAACCTCACCCCTCGTCCCGAGATCAACACAGGTAAGGACCGGTGCACTGAAAGGTAGAAAGGAGAACTTAACTTCGCCACCATCACCATCAGTTTTTGTTTTCAAAGTTCATTTCTAATGCCTGGTACTGAGGAGCATAAGTGGTAATAGATTTATTATTTGTCAAATCAAAAGTCCCTAAGAGATCTGACTACGTCAGAATGGAAATTACTGTTTTGTGATGTTATACAATTTGATATTTTACATTTCATGTATCTTAAAATATCAGAAAAAAAACAAAATTCAAATAACGTACATTTCCAAAGCACAAATTCGATCGGTACTACAATAGAGTTGTGCAACATATTCAACTCTGCTGCTTTCAGTCTGTTAGAGCTGCTGAAAGGCTTTTAATTTGAAACACTTGTACAGGAAGTATAGGTTTTTGTTAACAGTGGTTGAAAGAACGTAGATGGGATTAATAAGTGATATTTTTTGTTTGTTTGTTGAAAAGGGAAACTGAAAGTGGCAGAGTGGTGAGTGTGACGTGACTGTTATCGTACAGAGTGAATTAGTGCTGTTGAAATGTACAATATAATGGATTTACCAAGGCGACAGGTACTGTGAACATGGAGGACGTATGAAATTTACAGTGGAGTTAGCCTGGAAAGCATGTGCCAGTTTTAACGAGCTGATCCTTTTCCTCCAGTGTTTTAATATTTATACAGAAAACAAGCTTTTAACTATAAATTCACTCTGTCAAAACCAGCTTATGCCTCTCTGACCAAAGTCCTACATATCATCTCCAATCTGTCTTTACTGTCCATGTGTTCTTCATTGAATCCTTCCACAATAAGATATAATCAGAATTCTTTTTTATTTATTTACGAACACATAATAAAACCTTTTGGGACGTATATCTCTAACGGCAGGAGTGAGGCAGATTTTTGTGCCAGGAACTATAAATGAACCTCAACCTGCTTCCGTGGTTTTGTAGAGCGGATCGATCCAGGACTGGTGCAGGACATGACACAGATTGTGCAGGAACAACAGTGACAGGCATTAAATTGCACATATTGATCTGCAAATATAAATTCAGCCGCTAACATGGAGATTATGTTTCCGAAGGTTTATCCACTGCTCTGCTCTTTATGCTCCCTGTGTTTGGTGTTTTGCTCACTGTTGACAAGACACATTTGTCAGTCTGCAGAATGAAGACTTGCAGTCCTCGCCACAGTTTGAGGTCGCTGCTGAACATGGCTGTGAAAGCAGCCGGGTGACTACAGATTTGATTTTCTCCCTTTTGCCTCAGATGCGTCTGTAGCACTAATTGCTTTGTGTGTGTGTCGGTAGTGTGTGTGTGTGTGTGTGTGAAGAGAGGGAGAGCAGAGAAAGCACTCTGTCCTTGGTTAAGGCAGCGAGCTGACAGCAAGTCATCAGTCATTGTGAAGTCTTGTGTATTTTCACTGTCGCCTTGACTGGATAGAAGACCTGCCTCTGAAATCAGCAGCTTGGACAAAGGGACAGATCCCGTTGAAGGGAGACGTGTAGAGCAGGAGAAAGCGAGAGATGAGAGGTTTAGAGTGTGAGGGGGAAGCTCTCTTGGGGCAGTTTATGGTAACTTGTAGGTATGGCTGTGAACTCTCACTCAGTAATAAAGTGTTAAGACAGAGAGGCACAGAGAAAGTGTGAGAAGAGGATCGAAAGTCGTGTTGTGGAAAAACACAAATGGATACTTGGATCAGTGTTTTAATACTTCTGTCGAAAGCTTTTACCAGAGTGTGGGAAACCCTGAGAGGGAGAGGAGATTGTTTCCAGCTTTCTGTCACGTTGTGATGGCTCGAGTCGGCAAGGATGAGATTGTTGCATATTTTATAAGGTGTATCTGCCAAATGGTCGATGAGTCACCTGTTGTATTGCATAATCTTATAACAACTATAAAAAGTTAACAACTTAGTGTCGTAATTGCATCTTAAAAGGCTCACACCAGTGCCAGTGTCCATAAGACCACTGTGCTAGATTAAAAATAAGGTCAGATGCAAACGCAGGATCCCAGAGTGTTGTCTTAAAAATGTGTAAACATCTGTTAAACATCACAAAGGGATTTATTTTATTGAATTAAGGAAAAAGAGAAAATCTACAGTTTTGTTTGCTAAATTACTTAAAATGGTTGATGTGATGGTTGAGTGTAGGTATCCATGACTCAGCAGTTACACTGGCGGTATCTGTTTTACAAAACTTTCTTTCCATGCAACACTTATCTTGGAGGAAACTAATGTTTTTTATATTTTATACTGGTCTCCAATTAAAGTCATGAAAGGCCTTCAGTGCCCTCATTAAATAACATAAAAAATGTGCTGGTGATGTGAGAGCACTTGTTTCTGGTGGTAATTACATTGCCTTCACTGCAAATCAAAGAATGTTTAATTGGGCACAGTTGTCTGAACTGGAGTGATCTGCCTTTTCATTGGTATTCTGAAAGTATCTTAGCACACTGGCAGATCTTCAGGGTACAGATACTAATTCAAATTATTTTATGTGGACAGTTATTGTGAACTTTATGAGAAAAAAAAAGGGTTTTCTGAAGGTTGTAATTTAATATCCCTTCAATTCCCTAATGTTTTGGGGCTAATAGATTTCACCCTGTTTTTTTTAAGCGTCCAGGGTTTATTTTCACTTTGTGGGCCCCTGGCGTCACTTTACCAACTTTAAAAAAAATTTGTTCTCCTCACTAAGTCTAATTGATCCATGGTCCGTTTACCGAAGCCAAAACACCGCCATCCTGCTGAAACCGAAGACTGTGACAGCTCTGAGAGATGGGATATCGTAGCCCTCGTCTCCTGAGCTGCGATTTGCAGAGAGTTTTATTGACACAGGCCACTGCCACATGTTGGACTTGGACACTTCAGTGATGGAGGACAATACAGAACTGTTGGCTGTGTCTGGAGCTTCATTCAGGTTTTGAAGACCTTTCTGACACGTCATAAATCTCTGAGAGAAACTGTCCTGTGAGTGATCCAGTTAAATTCACACAACAGAGCCATTTGGGTTCATTCTGGGAGGGAGGGGACCCTTTTCAGCACGTAGTGAGCTGTACGGAGATAAAAGAGGCAGAGTAAGTCAAATGATTTGTGATTTGACTGAATCAATAACTCTGCTGTTGCCAGTTTGAGCTGAGTGTGGTGTCAGCACCAATCTGACCTCTCATTGTTCCAGCTGCCACACGGTTGCTCTGTATTTGTCATTGTAAGGCTGTTGAAGCTTAACTTTGTAAGATAACGTTTATCTGCAGATGAATAGAGAGTCACTCTGTCCAAACACTCTGACACAGATTATTCAGAACTAACTGACTGGTTGCCAGATTTGAAATAATCCTTTTAAACTTCTGTCAGATGCATTGCACTGATAACTTGAATTTTAGTATGTGTTACCTAAAAAAAACAAAAGATGCGAACACTCTTTGATTTTATTTTCTTCCAAAGTCCACTCTCTGTGGCCCGGTCGTCCCGACTGAACAGAACAAGATTTTGTTAGAAACCTCGTCCCCAGGTTATTTGAAACACATTTTTTTCTTGAAAAAGAAGAAAGAAAAGTTTTTCATGTTTGTGCCTAAATGCCATTTGTCAGATCTCCAGCATAGTGTAAATTATCCTTTCTTTTTTTTTTTTTGAGACTGCCACTGAAGTGTGACTGCAGTGAATGGTGCTGGGCAAAGCCTTTAAATAAAGTGGGTGTGCAGCGTGAAAAGCCTATCAGCCCGACTCTCAGTGAGACGTTAACGGGACAGGACAGGCTGATGAGAATGAATGGGAGGCAGGATACACACTTGCTTGTTCGCTCTGCATGTATTTAGTTTTCCATTTCTGCTCTTTTTCTGTCTTTTTTTCGTCACTCTCAGTGTAAACAAGAAGCTTAACAAAAAAAAAAAACCTTTTTCCAGACTTGCTATTTGAGAATATTCTACAGCTTTGGCAGGAAAGTACATTATGTTTGGAATAATAATTGAAATCACAAAAACCAGTCAGTACAGAAAACGTACAGTGACTAAAACAGGGCCCCATGCTCAGTGATTCCTGAAGTAAGTCTTCCAAAATGGACCACAGAAATATAGATTTTTTTAAGGCTCATTCATTTCCTTAAAAGAACTGGGCGCTCTACCTTTTAGCTAACGTTACTTTAAGAGGAATAAATAGTGACTTTGTCAGGGATTTTATTCCTCGGTTAGTATTTTTATAAATGTTTTTTCACCTTTATTATTTTACATTCTCCTTTCTTTCTGTTTCTTTCTTCCTCTACAAACTTTGTGTTGTCTTCTCCTCCTCCCTCACTCCTTCTTTTCCTGTTTTCTTCGCATTCATTCGCTCTACAGTAGCTCTGAGGTGACACCACCCAGGGGATTAGGACTCTTCCATTTACCTTCCATACCTCCTCACCTTATCTTCCTTCATTTTTTTGTCCAGCGTACACGCTCTCAGCCCGTGGAACATGCCATCGCACCACTGTGCGAATAGTCCGAGTTTAATTAAACTGTCATGTTTCTCCTCCTTTGCTGATGGTTATTTTTATCTTTTAGTGAAATGTGTAGTCAGCCAGGAGGAATGTCACACAAACTCTCACACAAATGCACACAATCAATCAGCTTCGTTCTTGGTGAAACAAACAGTATCCAGGTTTAAATATGTTGCATTGCTGTCAGGGCTCCTTATTATCCTCTGAGGCTGGGCAGGTTCCCACAGAACAGGTGTTTCAAACGGGGCCGTTGATAAGCGCTTCCTACCTACTTGTTGAGGGTGTTGTTACAGGTACTGGTTTATGAAATGGTTTCACACACACATAAAATCAAAGGGGAGCCCCCTGAGGCCACGCTTGACTTTAGTTGTTGGTCTTTTTGAATTGGCAGGAAGTCTCTCTCATCCTCAGTCCATCCTGTTAAATCATCCTGTAACATAACTCCCATTCTAATGTTTCTTTTGCACTACATCATCCTTTGTCCTCGAGACTATTTCTACACCACTTCAATCACAACCAAGGTCAATGCGCACACTGCTTTATTTATTATTATACTAAAAATGTGATGGAGAAAAATGTTTAGAATAAAATTAGGATTGAATTATGATTCTATTCTGAAATGAATTTTCATAGGTTTTAGGAAACCTGACTTCAGATCACTGATGTGCTGACTTACTGAGAGAAGAGAGAGCCAGTACAGGTGCAGTCCATGAAGACATCCTACTTTTTACAGCGTTCTTAATGAACTACTGCTGCATATTTGTGCTCTCTCAGGGGAATTACAGAGGAAACTTGTGTCCCTGTTCAGCTGTTTGAAGCTAATGAATGAATGAGTTAGATGAGGTTGGTGTAGAATAGAAATGGACTGGAGTTTGTCATTGGATACAGCATTATACATTACTAAGATAGGCTATTGACTGGGACTTTGACATGGTCTCCATCATAGACTGAGTAGGTTTGGTCAAAATTGTTTGACCTACAGTACATGCCTCTGTATCCTCCTGTCAGGTTCCTCCACAAAGGATGTGGGACCATCACTGGGCTTAAAGAAGTCCAGCTCTCTCGAGAGCCTCCAGACAGCTGTTGCCGAGGTAACCCTCAATGGGGACCTCCCCTTCCACAGGCCTCGCCCCCGTATCATCAGGGGCCGCGGCTGCAACGAGAGCTTCAGGGCAGCCATCGACAAATCCTACGACCGGCCGGCTGCCACAGAGGAGGACGATGAGGGCATGGAGACGTGTAAGATATCCCATGTTCCACATTCACCTGGTGTTTAACAGGACTCTCCTCTTTCTGAAAAATCACAGGTTTGATCCCACCGCAGCCCATCTGTCAGCAGCTGGGAGTCCTGCCAGTGTCCCTCAGCAAGGCACTTCAGCCTCAGTCACCCTCCAACTCTCCTGGAACATGTCTGAAGTGTGAAATTATACACGGATGACTTCAGTGACATTGCATTATGGGTTACTAAAATGATGCTAAGTCACACTAACACAGCAGTGATAATTCCTAACAAGGATCATTACTGAAACTGAGGAAATGTCAGCCATGACCACGCTGATGTGGCTTCTATACTTACGCATGGGAGTGACAGCATTCTGACTGATGCTCTGTATCTAGCAGCTGATTTTACCACTGCTTGTGGCTATGGCATATTGCTGACTGAGGATGTAACCCTCTACCAGATATCAAATACATCACATGTCAATATGAGACACCTTAACTGGTTAAATAGAACATGATCTCCATCCTCCCTCTCTCCCTTTACTGTACGTCTTTCCCTCTCTGCAGTGGAGGAGGACACAGAGGAGAGTTCCCGGTCGGGGAGAGACTCTGTGTCCACGGTGGCCGACCAGACCCCGCTGCCTGGAACCGAGAAACCCCTGGTCAACGGCACCAACCGCACCAAAGAGGAGAAGAAGAAGGACAAAGACAAGGGAGGGAAGGAGAAGAAGAAGCAGGAGGGAGGGAAGGACAAGGACAAGGGAAAAGCCAAGAAGGGCATGCTGAAGGGACTCGGGGACATGTTCAGGTAAAATTATAAAATCATTTTTAAGATATTCCTCTGCGCATTCAGAAATGTTCCCCATAGTTTGAAACTTAAATCCACAAAGAAAGAACACAGCGTAAGAAGTGAGTGCACAGTGTGTTCTTGTGTTATCTTGTGTGGATGAAAGATTTTCATTCTACACTTTCACTGTAGTATCTTCTTCCCTTTGCACAAAATTAGGACGCAGCTTTCCAAAACAAGATATATATGTGTCAAAGACCAGGCGAGAGCTGAACTGTGTTCAGTGTTGGTGCATATGTCCGAGCCACTCTGATTAAAACCTTTAGCAAACAGTTACTGAGTGAAACGTGTTTTCTGCCTTTCTGTGTGAAGAACAAGGCCCAGGAATTACCAGTCTGGTATGTGTGTTAACGCATGGACGTCCTGTAATATCTTTTAGACTGATAACATTTTACCACACTTCTGGGATGCTTGGATATATCTGAAGGAGCTGTGTGATCGCTCAGTAAAGGACACAAATGACAGAGCTGAGCTCTGCATCCATGACACTAAGCAGTGCGAGGAAACCCTAATTAGACTCTCAGACAACTTTCTGGTTTATTTCCACATTAACAGTTCGCCTCCAACATTTCATCTGTCAGACACATCCATACAGCTAAACTGAAAGAAATTCTCTCACCCACACACACATTCATTAAGACTGGTGTCCAGATTCGGTCGGGAAACCTCTGGGCATGACCACTAATATATCCATACATCAAATTAGCCAAAGTGGTGGTGACAGGGAAGCGGAAACAATGACTGTTGTCTGAGAGAGGAGGGTAATGAGATCCACAGAGATGGAGAAAGAAAAGGGTGGAATAGGGTGCAATGGGTAGTGAAAGGTAAAAAAAAATAAAAAAGAAGTGAATAACAGAGGTTTAACTCTTCATAAAGGTAACAGACAACTGAGCCATCTTCATCCCAACTTAAACATCCAGAACAAGCAACTGTGTGGAGCTTGAGTCAAGATTATTTTGTCTAACTAATAGCACATTAGTGTTCCACCCCAAGGAATGTAATGAGTGTGGCTCTGGCATTTTGACATTACATCTTCATCAGGTAATACTAGATATTTAAAGTGTCTTTAAAGATGAAGTGTTAGTCTGCAGAGCAGGAAAAAGGGAAAAGGATGAACGAGAGTGGGTGGACACAAAGCAGTGAGGGCGGATAGAGGACAGTGAGACAGTGAGACAGTGGAAGTGATTGTGAATGAGGGCGATGGCTTTAACTGTCAGGGGCTGAAATTGTGCTATTTGGCCCTCAGGGGCTCCGCGGGGCTGGAGCCAGCAGGGCTGTGTGTCAGACAGGTGGGATCACTTCAGATGACACCAGCTGACTTGTAGAGGGACAGAGAGACTCATGGAAGGAAGTCAAGGCCACACACACACACACACACACACACAACAACACTGCAAAATCGTACAAACAGGCGTAGCTCACACTCAGACACACACGGGAATAATTAGCAGGGAACACACACATACATAGAGATATGTATTGTACTCACACACACACACACGCACACAGCATAGGTCATTCAGTTTACACACAAACCCACAAACACGATATGGTCGCCAACAAGTACACACTGCCATTATCTTCTGTGCTCTCATACACACACACACACAATCACGCTCTTTAGTTCAGTTTTCCTCTTCACCTCCCAGATGATAACGATTGGTGTGCACTGTGGTAACATCAGTGTTATGGCGCTCTGATTGGCTCAATACTGCCCACATCAGATGTGCTCCATTAAAACTCTGCCTGCCTGTCTGATCCGCGCCCAGTGTTTTCTGGCAGAGGCAGCTGTGTGCTCCAGAATAACGATGTGAGATATATTCAACCCATCTGTGAGTCTGCTCTGGATCACGCACTCAACTTAAAGGAATAACCCACCAACTTGTAATTTCCATGTTAGCTCATGAAAGCTTCTCAGCATTTTTTTTTTTCAGAGAAAATGAAGGTCAGGTAGATTTTAACCAGAGGAATTTGCCTGGTACGCAGGATTTATGGTGTTACCATTTCTGGTTTGGTAAGAGTAAACATAATTCCCTCCAAGTACTGGACTCATGACAAGGACAAGGTTAAGGACGTTTATTCGCTCCCATTTAGCTGACTTATGTTTAAAAAATATATACATACATACACACACACACATATATATATATACATTTTTCCAGACATGTTTGTTACCCATTGTTGTAATATTTACATTGCTGTTTACTGTTCAGCTAAATAAGAACTAGCTTGATAACAGAAATATTTTCCGTAGGTTGACATGCCAAGAAAAGAGTGACGTCTTTATTGAATCTTTTTGTGTTATGTCACACTGCACTAAGAAAGAAAAATGAAGACAGCGCCACATTAAGATGCTAAAAAACAGTATTGACAGGAAATTAAAAGGAAAAACACACCCAGGTAAAACCCACAGCATTTGACTGACAGGTAACGAGGGAGCTACAGTTTAGCAAACAGCAGAGCAGTGAGCACTTAGCAGCAAATGTTTTGCTTAAAGGAGAAAAAAAAAAAGTTATCTGAATTTGTATGTTTCAGTTGTGTCAGTGTCAACATGTCACGATGAAAAAGCATGCGAAAGTGTGTGTTGGCCCCAAAGCAAAGAGCGAGTGGATGTGTCGAGAACAACGTTACTGTTTTTTAAAAGCACAGAAAAGTGGAGCTCTGTCACACGACCAAATGTGATGTGAGCAAGTTAGTTCCCCCGAGTGGCTCTACAGCGTTTGGAGAGCTCCTGATGACTGTCATGTGTTTGAGTGAGCGACCGTGTCTGTCTGTGTGTGTGTCTGTCTCTGTGTGTGTGTCTGTCTCTGTGTGTGTGTGTGTTTGAATGAGTGAGAGAAGGCTTTTGGTGCAGGAGTGTCAGGGAGCTTGTACTTTGATGTGTGTTTGCATGTAGGAGGGATGGCTCAGGAGTGGGAGGCCTGTAGAAGTCAGAGGAGTATGTGTGTGCGTGTGTGATCAACAGAGCTGCCACTGCCTGACCCTCTCATGTCTCGAAGGCCTCACACTCAGTCCCAATCAAAGCCTCATTACCATCAACCCCTGCCAACAGAACAGCCTGCCAACTCTGTATCCATCTCTCTCTCTCTCTCTTTCTCTCTCCCTCTCCCTCTCCCTCGCTCACTCTCTGATCATCACTTGGACTGAGAAGCAACACCCAGTCTGTTAGCTTGGCATCGGCAAAGATGGTCGCTGCCCAGACATTTGAGGAGTGCGCTAATTTTGCAGTGGTTTTTAGTGTGTGTATGTATGTGTGTGGGTGTGTGTGTGTGTGTGTCTGTGTGTGTGCTGTTGTGAACAAGTGAACAAGCTTGAACTTAGAAAAGGCTCACGCTGTGACAAGATTCATGATGTGCTGCAGAAGAAACACTGCGAGGCCTGTTTTTGACCGTTCTCTCCGTCTGCCGTTGGGTTTTCCAAAAAAAAAAAAAAAAAAACAAACCTCACACTTTAATTTTTTATTTTTTTTTGTCTGAAATTTCTTGAGGAGAGATTTGTCATGGACAGAGGGACATTCCTGCACCAAAATCTGTTTACTTGACTTCTGCAAGATAAAGATTTGGTCCACTTACGTTTCTTAAACGGCGAGCTGAATCCTCGCCATCTACAGATGTAAGCTGATGATAATGTTGTGTTAATTTTGCTCCCTGCATGCACTGTGCAGGCTGTGCCTATAAATGAAGACATGGCTAGTGGCTCTAAGAGGTTGTAATGCTCATTACCCCCCCAGGAAAAGAAAAAAGAAATGTTCCATGGATGAAAAATGGAGAGATAATTGGAGAGAGTGTTACCACCAGTGGGGCAAAAATCTAAAGCTTGTAAAGCTTCTTTTGTTGCCAGACACAAAAAACAGTGTGGTGGACATTTTATGACATCTCAGACTCAGTTAGCACGTCGACATGTTCATGCTTAGCATGCCCAATCTCACACACAGTCTTTTTAACACGCCGTTGTTGTGTCTCTGCTCCAGTGACACCAAAAACAATATTTTCATGGCAATATGGCAGATAAATCCACTGACTTTCTGCAGCTCATAATTTCCTCATACCAGGTGTCATATTTTTAAAGTGGTGGCTGGAGGTAGGGCCAAACTTTCAGCATTTATAACTGGCATCCTTGACATTTTCATGAATGCCATCGTACTGTGATCATATTTTAGGAGCAGTCAGTCTTGAATTATCTCAAATTTGCCACGTTGTGATTTACTGACGTATCCGCTTTACTGACATTTCAGCGGCGCTGCATATCCATAACACACTACCTCAAACTGCCCTCAACGCCACCAGAGTTGTTTTCAGTTTGTGTGCTGTTAAATGGATTAGCAGTGACACACGGACGGTCTGCTGAATTGAATTAGCCGAATCCTTGACATTTTGAAGTTGTCTTTTCAGACCGCGGAAACCCGTCAATGCCTCTTTATCAATGGCATCGGGCCCACACGACAAGGCGAGCCTAACTGTGCCTGGAATATAAGATTATTAAATGCCCCGGTGTCATGGTTAATACCCTGTCTCCTCTTCAAAGTTTTCCCACTCAGTCATAAATCTTGGCGCGTGTTTGTGTGTGTGTGTGTGTGTGTGTGTGACAGGGAGAGTTGGGCTGTTTTTTAAGGGGCTGTTAATGAAAGTTAGTGGTGTGGAGAGAGAAAGTGTCAACTCTCTCGCCGTGATAGATCGCTCCTGCTCTTAGCATTAACAGCAAGCCGTCACTCTTTCAGACAGCCCCAGTTAAATTAATCAGGTAATGGACCTTAGTCTCTGGGCCTCCTCCCACCCCTGCTGCAGTCTCTCCTCCTCATTCCTGTCTCTTGGTTTTCCTCCGTTTGTCTTTGACACTCCCCAGCATCAGTGTATGCTGTCGTATGAGGGATTTCTACTTGTCATGACATCGAAGGAATAATGGAAAAATGTTGGTAGCTGTGTTCAGAAAACAATTAAATGTTATTATTACACAGGACGAAAGGACAAGCTCCTTCACATAATCAGAGTTACCATGAGAAGTTCAAAGCACTGGGGAGCCATTTTCTGTCTTTATGAAGGGAGGAAGGGAGAAAGGTCACCAACAAGGCTGGATCCAAGCGCAGCGTCGCCGGGGACATGTTCCATGGTCAGCACATCTCAGGCTCCGTGGTTCTGTAGCTCTGTGGCTTTTGTTAAACGACTTCTTTTTCAATTATTTAAAAATTGAAAAGGTTCATTTATGTAATTAGTCATTTTGTTAGTCACTGGATTAACTTGTTAACCTAGTATAACTAATTATCTAGTTTAACAAATCCCCATCGCATGTGATGATGGAAAATCGGTTTCTGCAGGAGCCTTCTAACGTCTTCCTCACATGTTTTTGTGAGATCCACACATGGCGTTCAACAAAAAGACCAGACGTTAAAACTCTGGGCTCCATCTGTGTGGTCTGTGCATGCATTGTGTGGGTTACCAGTGATGCCAGAGCTATGCAGGACGTGTTCTGCTAGAGTTCAGCTCCTGTCGTGTTTGGGCTTTAGTCCATAGGCCGCAGGAAAAATCGATCCTTTCTCTTGGGAAGTCTGGTGTGTCTCGTCACTTACAGGTTAAATCCAGACTCACGCGGGGCGTAAAACTACCGCTGCTGCTTTATTTTACAGATTCTGTCTGCGCTCTGCGGGTGCAGCAGCAGATTTCTGGGCAGATTCAGCGTGGGTTTTTCCTCGTACAGGAGAGTACCACGGTGTACTTTATTTTCCAGCTCGGCCCTGTTTGTTTTTCTGCTTAAGAAAATTCCTCTGATGATAAACACCACAAACTAGGAGGGACAAGTTTTCAGGCCATGGAAGAAATCCAACAGGGTCAAAGATGGTTGGAGGGAAAGTCCTGGAACACAAGGGCTCATGTCTCAGTCTTGGTTTGTTCTGGTTTTGAGTCACACTCAAATAAACACGTTGTTTCATTGCTTCCTTCATTACTATCATCCATTCTTTTATTCAGTTTCCCTGTGTCAGCTGTTTGGTTTTCACAGTGTTGTACAGTTACTTAAGATTTGATTTGATTTCTGTGTTTTTCTCTCACTCTGCCATTCATTCTTTTTTTTTTTGCTTTTCACCTTGTGTCTCACGCAGCGTTGTTTTCTTCTTTCTCTCTTACTTCCCAGCGTTTCACACACTTCAACACACTCACACCGCTGGGTTTTCTCTGCAGATTCATCTGCTTGTTTTGTTCTTTTTTCCTGTGTTTCTCGCATTGATTTACTTTATTTCCCTTGTTTTTAATTCTCTTTCTTCTGAACACACACACACACACACACACACACATTCACACACCTCAGTGTTTTTTTTTTCCTTTTTTTCTTCCTCTGACTCACATCAAGACAATTTACTCTCTTTAATTCTTAAACACACTTGCGTTCCACTCTTTCACTTCTTTGGTTTGCTTTTGATCTTTTGACTTTCTCTTTCCTCCACCTTCTTTTTTATCTTTTTGTAATTCTCTTTTTCCTTTACTTTGTCTCTCTTCCTTCAGTCGCTCTCACACACACACCTCTGCTGCTCGTCTTTGTATTCTTCACCGTAGTTTAGTTTTTGGTTTTAATGTTTCATTCATTGAGTTTCTCTTGCACGTGTTCATTCTCTTTCTCTCTTGTTCACTGTCTTCTGTGTGTGTCATTAACACACACACACACACACACACACACACCTTCCTCTTTGGTTTCTGTCAGCGTTGTCTCTTTAGAAGTCGTAGATATTCTCTGCGGAGCAATTTTCCTGTGAATAATCATGGAGGTTCATTGTGGAAGCGACTGCGGTGCCAAAGTCATTTCTTCAACAGGCTGCAGCTTTATACTGAGTCAATCAAGCTGAAATATCTCTGCAATGGCTCCTATTTCGTTAAGCGTCACTCCCTCCCTATGAATATAATTACTGTGATGGGCCGTGTCTACGCCTTCTTTGTTTACCACTCCCCAACTTTAAATGAACTGAATTGGGTTTTTACTCATGAGAAGTACTTTTCAGATGGTTCATTTGAGCTTTAAGCTCGATCGATTTTAAAGTCATACCTTCGTGGTGTTGTTCTTCGTGGAAGAATAGCAAGAATATAGTAGCATTACTTTAGTTAGACCTTACATCACTGTCACATAAATATACTAAGTGGGTATTGATTGTGCATGTTTTTGTGTTGCAGGTTTGGGAAGCACCGCAAAGACGAGCGTCCCGGCGAAAAGATGGATCGTAAAGGCTCCAGCAAGTGGAGGCCTGAGGAGACGCAGGTTTCTGAGGAGGAGACAATGAAGATGAGGATGGAGCAGGAGAGGTAAGGTCTCCATCATGCAGCCCCTGCTAAATGCTGTTAAAAGTAGTTTTCCTGCTCAGTGCTGGTGTCGTGGTGAACGTCCTTTTGTCTCTGGACTGTCTCGTGCTTTACTCTGGGATCCAGTGTCAAAGAGGCGAGAAAGTATCATACGCCTGCAGCTCTGCTGAGCTACAAGAATCAAAGTGAACCAAGCGAATAAAATCATATATTTCCATCATTATTTTAAAGCTAAAAAAATCCATGTGTTTTTATAGCCTTGTGTCGCAGCTCCAAAAGTGCAAATCCAAGTTACAGCATCTAAGTTGTCTGCTCTCCTGTGCCCCTCTTAGCCTTCTGTCTCTCGACTCATTGAAGTTGAAACGCTAAAACTGGTGGTAGTAGTTTTCTAAATTAAATTTTCTTGTCCTGCTCTTTGCTTTGATCCACACATGTACTCTTCATGCAGTATGTGGCCAACGGTGGATCTAGAGGTTCACATAACAATCAGAGTGCAGGAATTCCCTCTGCTATATTTTATAGGCCAAATAAAATAGGTATGTTCTGTTTTAGAAACACTGTCTTTTGTGTGATAGCTCTATTTTAATGATTTCATTAATTGAAATGAATTAATAAAAAAAAAAAAGAGCAGATAGTGAGAAAACATAATTTCAGAGTCTTTTGCTGTTATCAGGTGGTTGCCCAAACCCATGCAGCCCCGAGACAGGAAGTCTCAGTCTCTCTCACTGCGCCTCTGCCTCTCTCTCCACACCAAACTAAATGTCAGGTTGGCACCGTGCCAGTTTTTTTTGGGGGGGGCAGCGGTTTATAAATGCCAAGGCCATTACAGCCCTGCCAGCTAATTAATTCCCATGCTCTTGGTGTAGGGGCAGGAGTCATTACTCCCCTCAGTTGCTCGTTATGAAAATTTGGTTTGTAATTCTTTCTTTACGCCTGCAGAGCAGATAGTCCAATAATATGATAATAGCAAAGTCTTTATTTTTAATTGGCATAAGGTTAACGCAAATGCCACGTCAGATGATTTGGTTGTTACGCTGGATATCATTAAAAGTTCAGAATGGTCTCTTTGTATGTTAATCTCGTCTGTGGTTTCTCTCATTTATTACCACGATGGAGTTTCAGCCACTCTGAACCTCTGAAACCTCTTCTGGGCTATGTCTTCGTGTTATTTCAAACATGGACAACACAGATAGCATGTACCCTTTTCATCATTCATTCAACACACATTGTCCAGTTTCACAGTGTTGTCAGGACACAGTGGATTTCGTTCTTTTTGTAGCACCATCCTGAATTCAGAGTAACTTAACCCAGACTACATTTTCAGCTGTTTCCACATTTTCTATTTTCACGTCATTAAATCGTAAATTATTGACAACATTCTGTTTATCTAGGTTCATTTCAGCCTTCAGCAGCTTAGGATGGAAAAAATGAATTTCTGAAACAGCTGCACTGCAGGAGGCTGTGTGATGTAAATCTGTTTGAGACAGAGATAGAAATACCTTTACACACAGCAGTGTAAGTAGAGGCAGTGTTATTTTACACCTATTTATTCTTCTTCCAGGATTTATGCTTGGGATAGGGCCTGTGCAAGAGCTCAGTAGTGGGTGGGTCAGTTATTTTGAGCATTCATTTTTTTGTTTTGTTTGTTATTGTGCAACGGTTTTGTCATGTAGAATGCTCAGGGCAAGAGCTAAGGGAAATCAGGCAAAATGGTAGATGAGAAACCGAAGTCCGCTAAATCCAGCTGGGCACACTGCACATCCTCAGAGCAGGAACTGTCCTGGGATTGTCTCACAGTAGTTTTTAAGTCAATGCATTAATTATTTTGATCAGCGTTGGGTGTTTGACTCACTCCAACTGAGCGTTCCTCCTCCCTGAGCACCAGCTCAGTGCTCGTTTGGATTCAACCATTACCTGAGATACGGCCATATTGACGGGGAGATCCCGCTGAGGATGTGGAAGACTGTGGCTCCCTCAGTGTTAAACAACAATCCAGTTAGCTATGTTTCACCGAGCTGCTCTCCCAAGGTTCAGCCTGGCACTTTGGCCCCTCACTGCAGAGCACCTATTGATTGGCCACTGCCAGAAGCTATGGTTAATCATGCTGTGATTGACTAGATGGTTTGCAGGTTTAAGTCTCGGGTCCCAGTGGATTCCATCCCCAAGCCAGACAAACAAACGTAGACAACTCGGTACTCGGATGTTTGCAGGATATAATGTCATTTGAAGAGCAAAGGAACATGCACATAACGTGTGGGAGTGATTGTTCACTGTTGACATGAATGGACTGTATATTGTAATGCATTTGGCCTGAATCAGATTTAGTTAATTGTATTGATTAGAAACATGCACAGCTATTGATGACTGAGTTAGGAATAACTATGAATAAAATACCTCTGGCTTTGTCGACGCACCATCTTTAGCTGAAACTGAAAGGTTGTCTACTATTTGATTGGCCGACACAGTGGCTTGCCAGATGATATTGGCCAACATAAACCTACTGAGCAGCACTGTGATTTTCTTTTTGTACACTAAAGCACTCAACACATCAGTCAGTGTTTTAAGGGGCAGTCATGTGGCCAAAAGGTTACTACTACAATCTACGCAGCAGCCAGTGTGAAGTGTGTGTGTACAGTATATGAAGTCATTTGTCCCGGTGAACTTCCCTTGACCTCGACACTTGCTCGGACACTGCTGCTCAGCACCAGTTCTTCTCATGTGAAATGGATTCTTGTGTTTCCTTAACATTTAAGTGCCATAGAAAAAACACACACACACACATTCTTAAAAATGTCCAAATGTACATACATGTGTAGTTTCAAGCTTTCTGCATAGCTGGTTTGATCCATATGAATTATCAAAGTCCCTTTGAAGAACATAGTGTTTCAAAACAGGAAAAAAAAAAAAAAGTTTCTTCACCAAACCATAGAACATTTCCAGATATCTTTGTTTTCAGTCCTAAAGGGTTCTCAGCAGCCATCTTATCCTGCACGACTTTCTCCCGACATGTACTTCCTGCCTTTCACTGTGGTCTATCAGTTATGTCAGCATTACCGCTAAAAGGAAGGTTTATTACACAGTGTGCACAATAGCACATAATGGACCATTGTTCTGGCTCGATGTGGTAGAAAGGTCACTCGTCAAACACCTTTCTTCTACCATAATGTGCCATCCTGCCATTTCTACACCTTTTATCTGCTGTCTCTCCCTCGTTTTCTGCTACACACTTTTCTTTGTTCAGCCTCTGAGTCTTTCCCTCCCTCTCTCGCTGCTTTTTTTTTTTTGTCATTTATCCTTCGTGCTGAGGGAATTTTCATCTCTCATCGAGGTTAGCTGTTAGAAAGAAAGCTGATTTTTCTTTATGCAAATATTTTGGAACTGAGAGGGTAATGATTAGGCCAAGTGTGGTTTTCCTTCCTGTCCCATTTCAATCAACATAATTGTATTTGTGAAACATTTTTTAGCCACATTGCTTGTTAAGTGCTTGTCATATTGACATAGATACTTTGCCTGCTTTTGTCTGGAAGGAGCGCTTCGCTGAACACTTAATCCCTGCAGGCTTTAAATGTGGCTCGGAAAAGTTGAAGATTTTGAAAAGCTTTCGTGCAGGATGGGAACTGTAGCCATGCAAGATTCACACCAGTTACAGTGGATTCTAATAGTTCCACTGCAAAGAAAAATGTTCAGATACATCCACAGAAACCACCTGAGCAGCATCCCTCTATAAGCTCAGTATGTTCTAATTTATTCCCTCAAAATATGGTGGCTGCACCGCCTTCAGCTGTGGCTACTCGCTAACGTCTGCTTATGTAGGCAGTGAATGACAAACCTTCTGACCATGTTAGTGATAAATGAGTATTTATCAGTATTTTGGTCGAAAATCTGTTTGTGAGAGCAGAAGTTGGGAATGGATGACCGTAAATTCAAACCTGCAGAGAGTGTGTTTAATGCTTACAGCAAAAAAAAAAACATTTTTAGAGTTTGACTTAAAAGTTGATTTATCGTGATTGTCAGATCGATTTTAATAATTATGATTTTTAATTTGCAGTTACTATGAAAATGCTGAGTGCAACCGAACTAAACCGAAAATTATTTTGATTAATTATTTAAATTAATCTGCAACAGTTTTGATGATAGCTTGTCATTTATCAAGAAAACACGATGCTGTCAACACCTGAAATGTGAGGAATTGCTGCTTTTCTTTATTTTGTATCATTGTAAAATGAATGTGAAATGATCTGATGAGCTTCAGACTTTCAGCTGAGTAGTTTGAAGATGTTACTCTGGGCCAAAGAGGAATTTTTCCGGTGCTTTGAACTACTTGTAAACTAAAAATAGCAACGAATCCAAAAAAAAAAAAAAAAAAAAAAAATCAACTGATAAGTGGATAATAAAAATATGGTTCATGTACTGTATTTCAGGCTAATTGGTAGGTTTCCTTCCTTGCCCTTTTGTCCAGCACTTCAGCTGTTAAGATTTGAGAGTGTGTCCTTTGTCACACAACACAGCTGGTTCAAAGCCGCATCCTTCCTCACTCAGAAACCGGCCCCGTTGACCCGTCCAGTGCCTCGTTATGGAAGGGGGCTGCACGGAGAAGGCCAGGCGCGGGATTGGTTTGTCTGGCCTTATCTTATCAGCCACAGTGCTTGTGTATACAATCAGTAGCTGCTCCCGCTCCTGCTGCTGCTTTCTCTGATGGAAAACACTGTTTTTCCTCTGGGTTTAAAGATAGATCCCTCAAGGGCCCTGCTTCCTTCTGCACCATTAGATAATTGCTGAGTCCACAAATAGTACAGACGCAGCATGCAGATCCACAAGCTTTCATCTGACATGAGTTAAGTTGTTTGAATAAAAATACATTTTGCTAAAAAGACCCCGTCCAGATTCAGTGGGGAGCTGTTAGTCATCAAGTTCATTACCAGCCTTATTTAGGTATTTTTAAGTATTTCCTCACATTTCTCCCTGTTTCTTTTTCTTTTTTTTTTTTTTTTAAATTCACATTTTGCACCCTCTCCTTATCAGACTCATTGTTTCATTATGCACAGCATGCAGATTTTCTGGAGGAAGCATTTCAGATTTTAGCCCCGCTGAGTTTCCAGTGAAGTTGCACCCCCTGCCTCGTCACCACTGCGGCCGTCCCATTCGCTGCCTCACTGCCATTAAAAAGAGGCCTGGAGAAAAGAGAGCAGTACGATAATTGCTAGTTGTAAAGCTCTGATAATTGGCAAGGCTGTAATTATGGGGCCGCGCAATAGGTAGTCCCCCTGCTGTAGAAAATGGTGTTACCAGTTATTCACAAGATAATGGCCTAAAGAGAACGAGTGTATGTGTGATTTCTGTGTGTTTTAGTTTTTCTGTGTCAAACAGTGATTTGTCAGAGGTGTGAATGAGTGAGTGTGTGCTTGAGACAGACTTAAATAGAAAAGGATGGCAGCTATACATTAGCAGCACTCTGTGAATACAAAGTGCTTTCCTAGTTTGAGGTGTTGTGAGGGCCGGAGAGCGTTATGCATTGTTTATGGTATTATTCAGTGGGGGGAAAAAAAAAAAGCATAAATAATAGACTCCACGTCTTCTCCCTCTTCTGTGGTGAATAAACAAACACTTGCAGATGTTGCAGTGGTACGTCTGGTGTTTTGTTAATATGACACCTGTGATTTACAACATGTCTCAGCTCCACAGTGTATCCACTGCAAGGCTTCAGCTACTTAAAGGTTTTACTGCACAAACTGGAGCAGTTTTAGCCGTGATTCATAAAGGATTTCACCTCCATTCATATGTTTCTTGTAGAGTTTTTTCTTCCTGTCATGCAGTAGTATTTGCTTTATGTCACTATTTGTGCGGCCGAGTGACTTTTGTTAGTTGTCAAAATAAAATGTAGTTAACTCCATAGCTGAACTGAGCCTAATCAGTAGTAGAAGTAGTAGTAGACTTCGTGGTCAGTCAGTATGGAAAGGACTGTCGTCTGAAAGTAAACGGGCTCTAAATATTACATTTGCTAACCAGTTTAGTTTAGTTTGGTTTACAAGAAAAAGCTCTAACATCTTGAATATGTTTGTCAGGGATAACACAGTGAAGCTCAGGTGTGTTTTACAGTCCTTTATACATGAATGCAGCCAGAACACATGGGTGAACTTGGTAACATAACACATGCAGTGCAGAATGAAATACAGGTCGAGAACTGTGCAGATCTTTACCAGAGGAAGCCCCAAACTACACAGAACTGTATTTATTGTCATCTTTATCATGTTTATCACCAGGATCCAGGCCAAGACCAGGGAGCTGAGGGAGCGCCAGGCCAGGGAACGGGACTACGCTGAGATTCTGGACATAAGCCGCACGCCAGAGCGGTCCTCTGAGGAGGAGCATCCGTACGCCGGGATCAACCCCCTGAACAGCTCCGTGGACAGTGGTCACAGCCGACCCCACAGCCCCCGGGACGATTACCCCCACATCCATCCACACCACCAGCACCAGCACTCTGATTCCCTCTACACCCAAGTCAGCAAGGCCCGCAGTGACCGGCCTCCATCTGCAGACAGGTAGGGGTGTTGTCTTTGAGCTTAGTGTCTGAGGTGAATGATTGCATCGTCATCCTTTTGTGTCTAAGATTTTCCTTCCTTTAATTGAATGTTGTGAATTCTCGTCATTTTAGAAAAACTCCTCTGCTGCAGCCTGGGTCCTATTTTATTTTGTAATATTTCACTTCCTTTGTGTTTTATGTTTTCACTCGAAACATGAATTAATTACCTGGTAAAGCTAATGAATTCCGCTGGAGTCACAGTCCCCGCTCAGATGCCGTTTCCGCTCAGACCAGGTGACGGGCTGCCATTCATGGTTCAGCAACCTTTTCACCTCCAATTGAAAAGCAGAACCCAGTCATGGTATTTCAGTAAAAGGTCTGCTGGGACCTGATTCTGCCTCACATTCCCAACTCTGAGGCAGCATTATTGCACGGGAGGCAGGCTGGCTATCACACCTAGAGGAGAAAATAATCACAGCAACAGAAGGCAGGTGGTAAATGTCAGCTTGCCGACTGCTAGACACAATGCGCCGTTCTCAGGGGGGATATGGTATTACTTGAGGGGGCGGTGAGTAAATGGAAACCTTTGAATATCCACCTCTCTTTCTGTCTCCCTTGACCTTTCTACCTTTCTTTCTCTCTCTTGTTGAGATCACCTTGTTGCTGCCTTTTCACTTTGTTGCATTTCTTCCATTTCTCTGCTTTTCCCTGACGTGTTCTGTCTGAGCTACCGACAGCTCCGACCGTCCGTGTCCGTGATGAACAGCTGTCAGTCGTTTTAAAATGGCCCTGGCCCTGTCCTGGCATCGAGATCCTTTTTCCCCTCTGCACTTATTTTGTATTCACATACAGCAGCCAAGCAGGGTTATGAAACTTATAACCCAAAGCAAAGTCCACTGCAGTGGCTTTGCAGTGAGCCAGGTAAAAGCCGGAATGTTCTAAAGCCTGCATGTTGTCAGCAGCAGCGGCTCTCAGCACCGCAGGTCTGCGCTGAGTTGCTCGCCAATCCTCCTCCGATCAATGAATGGAGAGGTTCGTACCCTCAGGGTGGATTTGGGAAACTCAAAGCCGATCGAGGGAAGCCTGCAGCGCCGCAGCAGCATAGGCAGTGCTGGCCGGTACATCCACAGCTCAATGAATGGGTTTGTCTTAGTCTTGGTTTTCATGCATCCCCAGATGGTCCCAACAGCCCGTGTGTGTTTCAGGCGCGCTGTAGCACGTATTGATTCATAATTCATTGTGCTGCTGTCACTGTATGATTTTCTTTTTTTTTTTTTTTTTAAATCCCTGATGTGGTGCTGTGTTGAGGTATGCAGATGCACAACAGAAGAAAATTTTCTAGCGTTGCAGATATGGAGTCTTATTTAATTAGGAGAGGGAATTCATTCATGATTTAGACTCTAATCATCAGCTTATTAAAGTTTATAGCTTTTTCACTCAATAACCACATAAGCAATATCATTTTCTTCTCCCTCCGTCGACTGTGAGTTGTTAGTTGTACACCTCTTTGGGGTGAGGTTTTGCTAAGAGCTTCCCCACTAAGGCCCAAAACATCAACAGCAAGCTAACGGAATGAATCTGAATTGAATTTGGAGGTTTTGAACTGTTGGTTGGTCAAAACAAGCAACACTGGGACGTCTCGTGTGGCAGTGGGAACCTGTGATGAGCCTCTTGTTTACATTTATAGGTTAAATGATTAATTAGTTAGTCTGAAAAATAATGAAAACAATAATGTTCCACTGGTCCTCAGGGACCTAACTCATTACTGCATTTCATTTTGTTACCCCACAGAGAGATTAAGCAGAGGTAATATTGGTCTCCTCAGTTAATATCAGCTACAGGTCTGAGTTTGATCACCAGTGGCCTTTTAAAGCACAAAATGTGTTCAGATAATTTCCTGCTTGAAGAAACAATGGTCTTTATGTCTGTTATGTCTAAGTGTTACTGTTCGTACTGTAAATCTAGTCCTCATGGCTGACCACGCTGACCCAGATATGAAACTCTAACTCTTTTCAGGAGGCTTTGAATACAGCAGAGTTGGTGCCAGGGACACAAACTCCTTAAAGATATCGTGTTTCGTTCCCAGATCCCCAATAGTAAGAAAAACATACCTCCTGAGAGAACCAGGAAGCGTGTTTCCTGTGTCCTGCGTGCCCCCCTACTGAACAGGAAGTGAGTTAGACCCTGCCATGCCGGGCACAGGAGGGAGGGAGCCTCACCCGACGGCGGCAGTGTTTGTTATTATGGGATTCGAATGGCAGCGTGAACTGATATCAGAGCTTAAGGATTGTGGAGATTTGATCAAAGCAATAACATGTCCATAGAAACTGAGAGCGAAGGCAAATGTTATTTTTTTCCTACACCAACACTTCTCTTTTAAAAAGGCCGTCACGCCACGATAAGTTCAAATGTAAACGCTTTTGGATTTTGTTGGAGTCAGCTTGATACTGAGGAGGCCGCTGTGTGCTGGATTCGCCTGCTTCACTCTTCAGATCAGAAATTGTTTAACTTGCTGAATCTGTGCTGTCTGTCGTGTTGGTTTATTGGATAATATTTTCTGCCCGTTTCATGAGCCAAATCGAGCGTGATGCTGGTTTCAGAATGTCACCGTTTTACATCATTGTTTGTGTGGTTGTGTTGTGAGTGCTGCCATGTTGTGATTGTCACAAACGTATGACTCAGACTCAAACTGACATGGTCAAATCTGTAGGCTTTTGAATATTAAATAATAATAATAATAATCCTCATTATGTAACACCTATCTTAACAAGGACAGTGTGAAAGTAGAAGAAGTAGAGCAGCTAAAATTGGAAGCATTTACTTGAGTCTTGTTGCCTAATACTGCACCATTTACCACCGGTGTGTGGACGCTTGGCTGAGACAGGGACATGATGCATTAGAATAGTCTTCATGAGATTCCACCGTGGTATTTACAAAGCATTTACCATATCCAGAATGTCTCTATCACAACTGATCTGCTTTTGACTATTTGACTGTGACTTTGTCGTCAGTTTATATACAGCGGGAGAGTAACACAGGCTTGAGCATGACGCAGTGAGAATACCAGGATCACACCACCCCTGTGGTCTCTCAGTTCCTCCGGGGGCAATAAAACGTACAATTGCCTTTCTTACCACTACGGCGCTTTATGTGCAGTCCAAGGGGAAACTGAAAAAAAAAAAAAGATGACATGCAGCTGCATAAATATCCAGTGGAATTTGTTTTTAATTGCCTCTTTTTTCCTTCAAACATCGCACTGTCAGAAATTTCAATTTAACTCCAGAGGTTTAAAAAACAAAAACAACTAAAGAGGCTGGAAGGAGCTTCAGAAGCCGTCGGGAACAGTCTGCACATTTCCTTCGCTTTAAGGAGCGTGACCATCAGGGCTGTAGGTCTGCTGCAACAAGCCTGAAACAACACGCAGCTCTTTCTTCTCAAGTCTCCTCTGTAACGTTTACTTTGAGGATTAGACATGTTTCTTAGATGTTTCTTGTTTATGTTCAGGGCTGCATATTTTAACATGACAGTAAATTGGAAGTTCTACATGTTTTTACAGAAGCAAAAGATGCTTCAGTTGTGTGACTCTGTGGTTAATTGCGTAGGTTGTACGGTGTACTATCAGGTTGCAAACATTCTCTGTTTAAGTGTTTCTGTTTTGGCTCTCAACCAAATTGCATAACCTTGCTGCTGGGAGACAGGTGGTCCTTCTTTCTCCCTGCCAAGCAAAACATTGTTCAAAGCTCAGTGTTTTTATCTCCTCCGATGTTTTCCCATCATCACAGCTAAATATATATATATATCTCACGGGGTCCCAGAGTGTATGATTGGCATCTGGCAACATTTTCCACCATGTTATTTTTCCTAAATAGCCAAAGAATGACAAATAATAAAGTCACAGCAGAAAATATCCAGAGAACGTCCTGACAGTTGCAGTAATCATCCGTGTTTCTTAGGTGTTTACTGCAAATTAATAAGCCGAATTCACTAAAAACATATTGTGAAGCAGTCATTGTGTTACTGAATAGCTTTATTAGCCCTCAGCAATCTGCTGTATCACACTCCATCCATGTTCTGTCAGTGTAAGCGTGCAAAAAGCCAAGTGAATTAGCCACCATTGTTTTATTCCCTTCCCAACTACAAGGCAGCAGTGAATGCTGGGAAGGCTCGGAGGGATTTGGTGTGATTTGATTCTCCCCGTTTTCCGAGGAGGCAGCGCTCTTATTGAATCGGCTCCATTACATTTCATCTCCACCGGGGGAATACGGGGCCTCGGAGGGAGCGAACGCGGTCGTGTTGTATCACAAACACACCAGAAACAGCAACGCAGGCAAACAAACACACAGCAGTCGCCTTCCAGCTTTTCAGAGGCCGATAAGGTGGCGTGCGTTTGAGTGCGTGCCTGTGCGTATGCATTTACACCCGACTTCGTGTGTGCTGCGTGCACGCGTTGTTTAATGGTGTGCATCTGTGCTTTGCTATGTTTAGATGCAGCCACTTCTTTGTGTTTGCTGGTTTTGCTCTGGTGCACATGTGTATTTGTTGGTAATGTAGAAGAGTAAGAGTGGTGAGTCAAAGGTGTGTGTGTGTTTACGTGTGTGTTGATGGCAGGTATGCAGCTGCACACAGTAAATACAAGGCTCCTGCCTCATGTAAGATTCTGTGAGTTGGTTGAAACCAGCGCTGGAGTAGCCAGTGAGGGGACCCTGGGGCAAAAATAAGCCGTGGGTTCCTGTTGACCCCCACCTCCTCCTCCCACTTTCCTGTACATATTTATGCATTCTCTCGCCTGTGTACACGTAGCAGCTATGTTATATTTTGCCCACAGCCCCAGAAACTGACCAGCGCTCCTGCCCTTCTACCCGCACAGTAACCGTATGTGATGTAAAACATACGTTCATGTAGGAACATGCAGTGTATATATGAATGACAGTGCTGGTCTGAGTCTGTAAGCAGCCATTTGCTAACAACATGTTTTTCTCACACTGTCCAAGTCAGTGATTGCATCTTTGATATCGTTATCATTTTTAGTTTATTTTCTGATTTACCACGTAAACACCACTGGCAAATCAGCCTCTGTGGAAACATAAGGCTGTATACACAATGCTTCCTGGCCCAGTACATGAAGAGTAACTAGCTGCGCTGCTCTTTAGTTAAGAATTAATTCAATCACACCCTTCTTTCATTCAGTGTTAAGTAAACACGCAGCTAAACCAACATTCCTGTCTGTTCAGGGGCCTCTGAGACTCCTCTGACTCCTGAGCCCCAGTTTGGGCACCAGACATGTGAAACACAAACAGAGAAGTATCCAGAAACTTGTACACAGGCTCGTACATGCAAACCATTTCAAGCACAAAGGCAGAGAGGTTTAAAAGACCGTGAAAGTTTCAGTGTAATTTTCTTGGATTTGAAAACTTAGGCCAAAACAGCAGCTGCCAGTATTTTACACCGTACGACGGGACCAAGAGAAATTAAGCTCTTCTCTCTCATTATCCCCCATAATCCACTTACTAACAGACATCATCCGTGTTGTTTACTTCACTCTCGTTCCCATGTTTCTGTAATCCCACACATCTGACCTTAAAGCATTTCTCAATCTGTTTATCGCTTCTGTTTTCACATTAACAGGCGTCTGCCCTGTTTGATGATTTAGCACATTATCACATCATGTTTATTCTTCCACAGCGGTTAGTTTCCTGTAGAACTACACCAGCTCTGATTTAAGATGCTGCGGTGCAGAATCTTGTTGAATCCACAGAATCCGCTTTCAAATCTTTGTGATTTTCAAAGTTCTCTGTATTTAAACAGAGAGTGTGATGGAAATCTTGTGAGCTGGTGGAAGAAGGCTGGGGAGACCCAGATGAGCAGAGCAAGTCCATAAGTGTAATGGCGCCCGAATCCAAAGGTTTTCTTCCTGCTAAACTGTATTTAACGAGATCCTGCGTCACACATGTCCAAATAAGGTCATTCTTCATGGAACCACATCGCATCCATACATATGTGAGGACTGTTGGGAACCTAATCCTAAACAAAGAGCCATGTTTGCCTAAGTCACGTTGTGTATAGTTAGGAAACACTTGGGTCCCTCTCAGAGAAAATGTGTGTGAATCATGACTGTGAGGCAGCGGGGTGTTATGGCTGTTCCCCGGAAGCTTTGTCTTCTCCTGTCTGAGGTGTTCGACTTTGGTTGCTATGGCAACTGCCAGTGGGGGATTGAGCCAGATGGACGCTATAAGCACTGCCTACAGTAAATGACCTGTGGCCTCATACTACATAGAGACCTAAAATCCCAATAATAAAGGAAAATACCTGGAGAAGAAAAAAATCCCTTCATACAAACTAATGCTTTGTTTTCATTTTCTATGCGACTCAAAGTCGGACAAATTCAGTTTTAAAGCCAAGTACATAAAGTGAACTATTCAGCTGGAAAACTGTGCGGAAAAGTTCTCTGCTTGTTCACGTTTTTTCTGCCAGACTAACCTGGAGTTGGAAGAACTCGCAGCTGTGACTTTTCCCCTCTCCCCAACCGTTAAAGACCTGAGAAAAATCAGGCTCGGTCACATCTTTCTGCGCCTCAGCTGCTCTACTGTCTGGCTCATAATGTGCGAATAGACCCACCGACAAGATGTTGGCTTTCACTGCCATGCAGAATGTGAATGTGTGTTCTCACCACTCTCACGGAGCAGAACAGGATGTCTTACTACAGCTCGGGGAACTTCTCTGCTCGAGGGTCATCATGACTCCCTGAAATTGTCACTCTGAGCTCTGATCCAAAGTCTGGTGATGAGAACAGGGACAGGATTTTGATCAGCTGCCACCGTATTTGTCCTCCGGTGGAAGACGTCTACGTAACACATGCAAACTTGCACTTTTGCACCTGCGAAAACTCATCTCCTCAGCAGAGGGTAGCTGAGAAGGTTCAGGATCTAATCTGCAACACAGATAACTGCCTTTGAAGCTACATCTTCATCCCAACATCCTGTTCTGTTCTACAGTCCCTTCAGGCTTGAATCCAATTAAATCTCATTGCCTACTGGGACCCTACTGACACCCCACCTAGCTTCCACCAAATGTGGGTTACACATTGTGTCCCTGTAGTCCCCAAGTACCCACTGGTGCGCACAGCAGATCACAATTGGCAGCCTCACTGTACTTTGCCTGCAGACCAGAAACTAACTTGTACCAACTGGAATAATATTTGTTGTAAACTGATTAAGTACAACTTAACTGAGAAATACGAACTAAAATAAGATCTTAAAAATGGATATTGACTCGAGGCTCCTTTATAGGACCTGCTTTTGTTGATACTGTGCTTTTTAAATTGCAATTAATGAAAACACCACAAGTCAACTTGCATGTAGTGAAGCTGGGGGTTTTGGAGTAGATGTCGTCTTTGCCTTGTTGCTAAATTAAACATGTCTCAATTTATGAATTCAGGCCTAATGCAGAGAGAAGCATGATCCTGGTGATATGTGTGAAGTGCAGCACTGCAGATGTTCATCCACTGCATTTATCTGCTCCCTGGTGACATTATATAACTGATAAATTTATCTCAGTGAGTTATGGTTTGGGGAAATGAGGACAGGTATTGTCTTTGGCGCAGCGTGTCGGTCACAAAATTCACTACGCAGACTAACTCAAACGATGTGACATCTGTTTCTCTTCTTCAACACGTACAGTATCTCCAACTTCAGATCATGTTTTCCTCTTCCAAAATAAAATCTACGATTTGAGGCAGTTGTACGAAATAGGAAAGCTGACGCCACAGTCAGGAAACTTCTCCTGTGGAAACACTTTGCCTGACCTGTCGCTGTAAGAATCTATTTCAGCTGTGTCAACGCTTTTATTGTTCGTGTTTTTAGCTGCTGTAATGTCATATGTTTTCACGTGCTCACACGATATCTCTACATGGATACTGTAGATGTCTTTCATAATTAAATGCATAGTTTCCATAGCTGCACTGTCTAAGTATGCCACTCTCTTCCTGCTTCAGCCTTCCAGTGGCAGCAGGAGGAGCTTCAGCTTTCACACACATTCAGTTCTCTGTCTCCTGGATTTTCCTTTAGCAGAAACACAAAGCGCCTAAAACGAACGACACAGATTGTCTCACTGCTGCTCATGCCTGCTGTTTTGCGAGCCAGAGAACCATTTAAAATAATTTAAAATGGCTGACATCATCCTTTCATCAACATGTCGTAGACAAATGATTATGAATGAGCGTAGAGCGTGAGATAGGTTATACGAAAGTTGGGTTTTGTCAGCCACCATCTGCTTCGATGTGGTAGAATCAGTTATGTTGTATATGAGGAGAGACAAGCCAGTCCTCGTCCTCTCCTAATCCCTGGATCAAGGCCAAGAGCTACACAGAAGAGATATGTTCTGTCCCGGGGAATCCTTTATGTGGATGTGGGAGAGGACGGCTCGGTGGGTTTTTAGGGGTCGTTTGGATGTTCTCACATTGGAACGAGAGCAGGCAGGTGAAGACTTTATTTCCACAATGCTGTGTGTCCATTTTAGAAAACCAGAGTCATCATTCTGTTTCGAAAAATACACATGGCTCCATCATTTTGTTTTGTTTTGTGGTTTCAGCAGAGGATTTAGGTTACTGTTATCCCGTCAGCAGCATCTTGTTTGTCTCCTTACTCCTTGGAGGAAGATGAAAATCCAAGCAAACCTCCTGTTGGCTTTAAATAGAGCAGCTGGGACCAAAACCACACACCGTTTGCACTATTAGAGTTTTCCCAAATATCTAAGGGCTTGTTAATGTAGATCTTAAAGAAGGAGTTGTTCTGAATAGCTCTGAAAACAAGGTGGGCTTGGCCCTGTTGTAATCCATGGAGGACCTATAAATCAAAATTATTATATGTAGATAGCTCTTAGTTACAATATTCAGCACTGTGCAGAGCTGGTGAGACATATTAGTTTGACCATTTTCTGGAGAAGGAAGCTCTCAAAGGGAAAATACTGCACAGAAGATTTCAAGAAGAATGAGTCTTTCAATTCTGTTTCACAAAGTCTGACCATTACTTGCTCATTCTTAAAAAGATGAATGTATGCAAAAAATCAGATCCATGATCATAAACATCAGATTTCAGTCCAAACAGTCGAGACAAACACATTTGAACAAATTCTTTCCCGGCGTGGAAAATGTATCCAGTCATTTTTATGTCCTCTTCCCTCTTTTTTCCAGGGTCAGGAGCCTGTGAAGCATGTTATTGGTGTCTTCACATTGTTCAGATGGATTTGTTCTCGTATTTATACAGCAAACACTGAGTACAGCTCAAGACCCTGAGCAGTTCAAAGGGAGGGGACGAGTCTTGTTGTCTTCAAACTGGGTCACTTGAGATCATGAAAATAATATTTTATTAAACAAGAATGTTTTCAGCACCTTTTTTTTTTTTTTTTATTGACCTATAAACCAAATGCTGATGTTTTCAAACCATCCAGAAGATATTTTTCATCACCTTAATGAGTTGAGTGAAATGTGAGCAGCGTTTCCTAATTCATCATCCAACCCACATATTTAATGAATTTTCAGGAAATGTCATCAACCACAGAAAAAAAAAAATTGAATTCTCTCTTAAATGCATTTGATGTCTTCATATTAATGATGAGGATTATGTCTTATGATGTCGTAATGGTTATTCAAGCTGGAGACTCCAAACATTTTAATGGCAGACGACCTGCTGTGATCACTCTAAGTATTGCCTCCCTCTGAGTCCTAATCAGAAGCCGAATTAAATGTTTGATCCGAGCTAAATGAACATGAGCAGTAATCCAAGATTATACTGTTGTCAAAATAATTATTGCAGTGACGTTCGGCATTCATAATATTACAAGCAAGGGAAACTGTCTCGATATTGTTCTTCTCATTATAAGATCTCATGGTCTTTTACATGCTACCTTTTAACTTTTCTGTCTGTTTCATAAGTATTGCTGTCACAGGAAAATAAAGGCTTGTTCTGACTTAAATCTGTTTGACAATTAAGTGTCCATTTGAGGACAATCACAGCTCTCTGAGTGAGCTCTGATCCATGATCAACATGACTACAGCACTTTGTGTGATCAGCAGCTGTCTCAAGGTTCACAGAGCTTCCATTTTATTCCCAGGAAATGGGTTTTACAGTGGATTTTTATTTTTTTAATTTTGCAGCAACAACCACAGCAAATTCTGTCATAGTGATAGTGGAGGATGCACTAAACAAAAGCTCTATGTTTCTGCCAAAACCCAAAATGTCTAAATTACCAGTAATGTTTGCTCTCATTTTTGGGGCTGTAACTTTATCTGAATCTGTCTCCATTTGTGAGTAATGTGGCCTCACAAGGCCGCAGACATAGCAGCGGAAAAACCCCATGGGACACTGGGAGGTATTGGACTGAACACCAGAAAGCAAAGAGTGATTTGTGTGGAAACAAACACAAAAACACCGTGGGAGATTAGAGCAGAGGAATAGGTCAGCAGCTTCCAGATGATGGAGACAGGAATGTGTTGTATGTTTGTTTGAGTTTCTTGACTTGTTTCTCTGTGTGAGTGTGTATGTGTGCATTTGTGTTGTGTGTTGCGTGTGTGTGTGTGTGCACGTGTGCCATCTCCACCCAGTATTGACCATGTCTGATATCGTAATGATGTCATTCTCTCCTATTTGGAGCCAGACTGACTGTCGGTCTGAAGACCCTCAGCCTGGGCTTCTCTGCAAATGCCACATGCAGGAAATACAGTCGTCCTACATACGGGACATAAACACCGAGCGTCTTTAACAAAACCACGACAAAGATGAAAAGGCAGGAAAAATAATAATACAGAAAACTGTGTATTAGCTCAGCCTGAAAACTTGTTTTACATGCAGTAAATCATGAGTCATATTTTGACTTAAGTCTGGATTTAAAAAAAAAAAAGTCATATGTTAGAATTCATAAAAACAGCTTGTGATGCTTTTGTAGGAAAAATACAAGAACACAAAATTCTCCCTGGTTTTTGTTAGATGAATTCAACCAGGCAAAATAAAAAATAAAACATCTTTCTACCAGCAGCCAAGGGATGTAATTACAAAGAAAAGAGTATTGCTCACATAAAAACACCCATATCTCGAAGCTACCCTGTAAAACCTCAGTCTTGTGCTGTGCCCTGTCGAAGTAGTAAATGGTTTAACACCCTAATTAAGTAGTTTCTTCTTTACTAGGGAAAAATTGCCAGGGAAACGTTGTTGTTGGAAAATCGTTAGCAAAGTTTCTCATGTTGAGTTCTCACATACTGGTTGATGTGTGTTGATTTTTTAAATTTTGTTATCAAGATCTTCGTTCAGGGCCAGCTTTCAGAGCAGTCTTTGGAAACGTGGTGCTGTTTGGTGCCCAAAATGGATTGAGGTTCAGCACCTATTTCTACCGTTTAGGAAGGAAAACAGCGTTATCCATTTACTCTCCCCACCCAGTTTCTTCTCTTCTAGATCAGAGATTCAAACTATCGACCTGTAGACCTACTTTTAAAAACTCAAGACTTCTAGTCACAAAAGAGCTGGAAGCAGCGCAGCCATTAATGTCACCCACGTCTCGCCAGAATCCACTTAAGGTATTTAATATTCATCAGATCAAAGAATTTGCCAACATTCTTAATAGCACTCTAAAAGAGCTTAACTGCAGCTGGGATAACTCTGACAGTATGTTGCACATTAGTGTGTCGGTAATGGCGCGGGGCTCGCGTGACGTATTGTGCTTTATCTCCTGCTGAGAATGGGATTCAGTCTGTCACAGTGGGAGGGGGAGGCAGGGGTGTAAGTGGGGAACTCTTGGCCATTTGGGTTTAAGCACAAGAGCAGCGTGCGGGGTTAAGAGCTCAGTCTGACCCTAAAAGGCTGTTGACCCACATTTGGTGTCATGGATGGTACTTTACATCACTCAGCTGTCCAACTGGAATCCCCTGTGTGTCTATGTGTGTGTTTTACTTCTATGTATTATGTATGTAGTGTAGTGCGCAGCAGCGTCTGTCCTTACTACAATTTTCTTCTGTTAGTTTTTAGTATTTTGGAGGGGTCTGTTGAGTGTTCTACGGTGTTTATCTCAGTTAATTTTGATATTCGATCGTTTTAAATCTCTTATCATCACTGTGACATTCCCCCTGCACACATAAACCCCCCCACAGCAACCTCGTGCAGTAATTCGTCCTAAATGGGACCATAGTGAAAAATATTTGACAGGGGAAAGAGGAGATTATGTGTAACCTAATAATCTTTTTGATTTAAGACTTCAGAACCACAACTCTAAATACTGGTATCA
This sequence comes from Toxotes jaculatrix, assembly GCF_017976425.1. Classification (NCBI taxonomy): domain Eukaryota; kingdom Metazoa; phylum Chordata; class Actinopteri; family Toxotidae; genus Toxotes; species Toxotes jaculatrix. The sequence goes on along the minus strand of NC_054407.1, from coordinate 22,790,735 downwards.
CTGGTATAAACATTCGCTGAGTGGGGAGGCCTGGTACAGATAAAAGGAGGATGGATGGAGTGCGTTTGATGATGACAGCTAGGTCGAGCTAGAGAGTAGGTCACTCGTCTCCGTTTGTGAATAAATCAATAATGTTATTGTTAATATATTATATAGATAGATTTGTGTTAGTGCAACATGAAACTTTATGTGTGTGTTATTGTGGGTGCAGATGAAACGTGGCTCTACCTGAAGTGTCCTACTTTTTTCTTTTTCTTTTTTTTTTTAAGGTTTGAATCACAGCACGGTGACCCACAGACCCCGAGAGCCTGCTGGTTTTTATTAGCACAGCCTGCTCCCTGTTAGACCTCCTTCCTCTGCTTCTAAACCCGTTGAATGTCTCTTGTCAGTCAGTCAGTCGCTGAACTCTTCGAATCGCACCAAACCTGCCGCGGTCTCCACTGCGGCAGATATATGGCTGGGGTCAAGTTTCAAGTAGCTCAGGGGTGGATCTCACATTTTGCTTTTCATAAGAAACTTCTGCAGAGTGGCCCCTGACAGTGAAGTCACCCCCCTTTTTTTTCAACTTAATGAATGCATTACAAATATCAAACATGCAGGCAGATGTACAACAATGCTCCAAGAGAGTGTAACTGGGGATTGTGGTTGTAAATGCGCACTGGGGGCGAGGGGGGCCACAAAGACTTGTCTGACGATGCATACAGAACAGTTGAGTCATTAGGGATGCAGCGGAGGAGTTTGCTGAGGAGTTACAGTGTGTTGCAACATCCTCTCTGAAATTTTCATGCTCCTGTTCCTCCTCTCCACTGGCCTCCGCTCCGTCTTCATCACACATTCTGCCACTTACTCCCCAGCAGCCTGTGACTCTCCCGCTCCCATCCCCGCCCTCAGACATAGTCTTTCTTTTTGTTTTTCTTTACTGTATACCTGGAGCGGGGGGGGGGGCGAAAAGGTGAAGAGAAAGTGAAGATGCTCTAACTCCTCGATTTAGGAAGTTTGTCGGCCTCTGAAGCACCATCACAGACGTACACACAAAACTCCAGAGTCCCCTTTACTTGCTGCTGCACCGCCATACGAGACGCATCACTTCCCAACTCCGCGATTATTAGATCAGAGTCTGCAGGAAAGACAGGGGAAATGAGAAAACACACAAGCGCTCACACACACACACACACACACACACACATGACGGACCACAGAGGAGCAGAGGAAACTTTTTCATCACACCGTTGGGAGCAGAGAGTCCGCTTTGAAATAAAGATATTTATGATTGTCTACCCTTTGGAAAGCGAGCCTGGCTGGGTTTTGATTAGCTGTGATTGTGCTCGTGTCTGTCTGCGTCTTCTGCTGCGGCTCATTACCAGAAAACACACACACTCGTCTCTTCGATCTTCTCTGCGTTTTTCCCAGCACGTCCACGATGCTTACATCCCCCCATTCAACAAGACGTGTTCTTACACCACATGAAAATTACATCAGTGCCCTCATCTTTAAATAGCCTGTGACATTTATTGATGGGTTGAAGTGTGCGTTCCCGGCGCGGTTTCGGCCCGGGGCCTATTAAAGCAATTGAATCTTCTCTGCTTTTTGTCTTTGAAGTGTTGTGAGAATCGCCGTGCCATCCAGGCTGTGGTTAATCATTAGTGATAGCAAAGCGCTCCTTATGAAAAGCACTGCTTTTATGGCAGCAGCACGGGGCGCCTGTTATGCAGCTCATACATTCTATCGTCTCTGGTGTGTGTGTGTGTGTGAATGAGAGAAATGGAGTGAGATTGTGATGCAGCAGGCGAGCTGTGTGGTATTTGTGTGTGTTGTGTGTGTGTGTGTGTGCCCTTTACTCCCCTGGGGTATTAAACATAGCACTAGTGATTAGGAATCCTCTTTTGTGTGATGTAGGTTTGCAGCCATTAGCGCTCCGTGTCGTGTTGTTCTCTCTCATAACGTAGCTCTGGATGTGAACTTTTCCAATGGTTCTTGGCCCGTGTTCATTTTCCGACGCTTAGATATGACGCCCGCCTAAAGGCTTTTTCTCTCATGTGATGCACAGCAGCAGCTACAGAGCAAAGCAGCAGAGCAACAGAGCTCCGTCCTTTACTGGGAATCACCCGCCATGTGAACTGGTGGATTGTTGTGGTTAGCCTCGGGGGATGTGAGCTTTTATGCTTTGATGATTGCCTGCCCAGAACAATTTAAAACTGTGAATCGTGCAGCCTCAGTCGTCATTCCCCCAACACATCGTTTTCATCAAACAGTCTACCGTGACTGTGACACAGGCTCTGCGTGGATATGTTGTTGTTGTTGTGTGTGTGTGTGCGTGTGTGTGTGTGTGTGTATACACAGACTGGATGAAGTGATGTGTGATGGATGGACTGTGCTGTCAGGATGTTCTGGTCTTGGCTGGTGATAAAGGGATCAGATCTTTTGTTGTCAGTATAAGATGCTTATGATTTCAGGATCAGCTGAATGTTGAAATACAAACGTGGTCTGTGCATGAAAGACTTAAATCTGTATAACACGAGTGGATATATTCTCTGGGTTTCACAACAATAAAGATAATCTCTGAAATATGAATTTCTGATAGTTCACATATGGTTGGGCAACGTAACCATATATACCATGAGAGGATGGACAGTATAGATTTTTCTTTACTGTCTGTAACATTAATATTATATCAGACCATTGTGGACAATTTTCCAAATACATGAGCAGCACAAAATTTAATTCCATTTATTAGGCATAAACAGACACTGTTAGTGATAGAAGAGGATTACACTCAGTGACATGAGGCCACTTCACCGAAAGACGACAAGACAAAACATTGTGGGCCATCTGGCTTTCGTCAGTGTTACACTTACGCAACACACATACCCCTTCAATAGCAAAGATACAGGTAAACCCATTAAGGCTGAGTGTGTGTGCCACTCCAACAGAAACAGACTGTGTTTAGATAAACTGTTGTGCATCAGTAGTTTCCTAACTGAATTTCCAGAAAAATGAGTGTACATCACCACAGATCACAGTACCATGATCTAAACCGAGAGGAATTCATTCATATCGCTCATCACTAATGGATCAAATAATGACTCAGAGATGACCATGGCAGCTCGGTTGTGTATCTACTGAGTCTTTTCCAATTCAGTCGTTAGCATTTTCAAAGATTGTGTGTGTTTTCTGTCCTTTCTGTTGTATGTATGTATGAACTGCTGATTCAATAGCTGCATGTTTCATGAGTACATGTCGCTCTAGATGTGCGCGGTTGTGTGTGAGTGTGTGTGTGTGATTCCAGGAAATAGAGATCAGGCCTCCCAGGCTCATCTTCAGCCCAGTGTGCTCCCTACTGCGCTGAGGCCTCAGGTTTCCCACATGGAGCGGAGAGAATAGAGGGAGTCCCTCTAAAGCTGTCAGCAGAGCTCAGCCAGCAGGAGCTGCAGCATGCATCACAACGAGTGGTTTTTATTTAGTGCAGGGAGGCAGAGATGCCGAGAGGGAGCGGGGAGGTTTAGGGTGGTCGAGAGAGGGGAAGGGAGGGAAAATGGGAGGGAGAAGAAGGAAGAGTGGAACGTGGAGAAAACCATGGCTTTGGTTACAGACGTGAGAAGAGACGGAAAAAAGAAAACACTTTGGTCCGTCTTTCCTTTCCATCCTATACCACATCCAAACCATAACAATACTTTTTTAATATAAGCCTGTTTTCTTCATAATACTTCTGTTAATTTAACAGAATAAGTTAAACTTCTCAAATATGATTTCAGTTTCTGATGAAAGAAAGAGTCAACAGGGCGAGGAATCTGACAGAGCATGCAGTGCCAGCTTTTAATAAACAGCTTTCAACTCTTGGTGCTACAGACACATTTTAGTGAGTACTCAGAAAAGCCCTGAGGTTCAGTATCTGTACCCAGACCTAACACACATATTTTCATCGAACTTACTTCTGTGTTGAAAACAGAAATAGTTGTTCTCGAGTTTTCTGCAGTTTTGGAAATGTTCCCCACGACTGTTCCTCATAAACAATCAATCAAAAGAACTGAAATGAACACTTTATTTATTTACTTACTTTACCTTTGAATCATATTCTCACAATTTTCCTTAAGTTTTTCGAAGTTGGGGAACTCATTTGATCACCACATGAAGATTTTTCTGCCCTTTTTACCCAGCGTTCTCAGCAGTGTGCTCAGAAGCATTTTAGTGCATCTGCAGTGGACGCCCAAACACAGAGGCCTTTATTTTAATTTGGCGGGACTGTGCAGAATAGAATAAGGCGACTGTTTGCCAATGAGATAAATCACACTTTTTTTTTCTTTTTTTTTTGGTCCTAGTGTTTTGAATTGAATTGGGCCCCTGTTGTTTGCAGCCCCCACCCTCCCTTCCCCACTTTAATAAGTGTAACTGCATTTGGGATTAAGAGACCCCCTGTTTCACCGACTTCAATGTAATTATCCCCCGCCCCTTTCCACATACACACACACTCACATACACCCAGCTCCAAAAGTTGTTTTCTTTATTTAATTAAATGCAATGATTTAACTGTGGTAGCGAAAGAAAAAAAAACTCATTAAACTAATTAGGATTGCCACAGAAGACTCTCCGAGCTCTTTTTAGACTCTGTTCTGAGGATTGTCGCAGAGTGTGTATCTGCGTGTTTGGATCTTTTATTTCAACGCTCTGCATTTCAATGGTGATATCTACGATCTATCACCCTTTTGTGGCGGCGCTGAAATGACTTAGCGGTGCCGTGAATGAGGCCAACAGCTGCTGGGCGGAGATTTGCCGGAGCAATAACTGTCGGAACAAAACCTAATCACTCCTTTTGGCCCTCATTTGCTTATGCAAATCTGCCATTGTGAGGAAGTATATTAATAGTTCAGCGCAGGGACATAGGAGGCATGTTTTTGTCACTTAGTTGGTGTCGCTGCTTCGAGACAAGGCATGGAGAGAGTATGTGAGCTCTGAACTCTGGGCCTTTTATTCAGAAAGGCTCCAGTTTACAGGTTGTTGAGCTGTTGAATATTGACTGGGATCTTAAACCAGTTACACTGGTCACGTTCTCTGATGGTTTTCATGGTTTTTCAAGTGAATTTTCAAGTTAGAACAAAAACTCAAATTCAGGTTTACATTTAAGCCATTTAAGTTGGCATTGAATAAAGTTGATTTGACGTCACAGTCAAAGAAGTTTACTCCTCTGTCCAATGCACGTGTGAGTCTTCAGTATCACTGTTAGGTCCAGTATTCTCCAGGATACCACAGATTATTTCCCAGACATCTTCAGCTCTATCGTCGTAGTTACAGCAGAGGGTTGGGTTACAGTACCATATTATTAAATCTGATTCCAATATCAGATCTGGTTTTGGAATCCACATAGTTTCAGATGTGTTATAAAATCCATTTAGGGTCATATTTCAATGTTTGGGGATAAATAAGAATCAAAATACTCAGCTTGAACTATTTATTACCATTTGAGCTGATTAAATCAGGGTTATACCTTAAACCCAAAACTGACACATTACAAAAATCCAGTTCTTATTCAATCAGTCTTTTATTTTGAAAGCACCTGACAGACTAACCACTTAACTTACTGCCCTGAAACACCAAGATCAGGTGTGTTTAAAACTAACACAGACCGACAGAGATCATCTGAAAGAAAGAATCTTTTGAATCCAGTTCCTCATTCGATCCCCATTTATTCCTCTTTGTTCTCATATAAACAAAAATCTGCTTACAGTATTTCTCCTGTCAACCTTTAACGACTGCTTGATGACAGGGGAGGCTGATGCCGTCTCTTTGATGGGTAATTGGGCTCTTAAATCACTTTAAATCACACACACAGAGGAAACACTCTAGATTAAAGGGATCTCAATTAGTCCTCATTACCTGATATTTTCAAGACGTCAAGCCGCCATCTCCCCTCTTTCTCCACATATCCTGTTCCACAGCCCGTCCACTTCAGGGGGCTTTGACGAGAACCAGACGTCCTCGAGCAACGGCCCTCGGCCCCCGACCAACCACCAGTGTCAAATCTGCCAGCTCGTAGTTCTCATGAGCGGAGGGAGAGGGGGGGAAGAGGAGGATGTGAGGGTAAAAGAGATGGAAGAGAGCTTTGACTTGTTTTTTTTTTCTTTTCTTTTTATTCCAAACAGTCTCCTGAGACATTAAGGGAGGAAGAGAGTGATGCTATGAAGTGTTGACAGCTTTCTTTCTTGGCGGAGAAGAAAGGAAAGTTTTTGAGTCTCTGTGGATGAGCCATGTTGTTTTTTCTTCTTAATATATTTTCCTCTGCTGTGTGTGTGTGTGTGTGTTTATACATGGCGTTTTCCATTATATGAGTTAATGTTCAGCCTTTCTCACTTTGATTAACAAGTTTCTCCTTTTTCAGATGATCAGAGGAGTTAAAATGGGTAAAATGCCCACTACTTACAGATATATCCAAAGTGTGATGAAGGAGCCAGCGATTCCTTTCTAAGGAGTCCCAAGCCCGAAAAGTTGCGAACCACTGCTCAACCAGTTGTACGTCATAGTTTTCTTATGTTGCCTTGGATTATGAATGAGGAGTAGTGTAGTGGACCAGCCAGACCTGTGCGAGACCTATCGATCCCCCCAGCGTTTTTTTTTTTTTCCACCCTTCAGATAATAGATTGCTAGCTCATCCACTGCTACCCCTTCCCTTAGGCCCGTTAGTACAAATAATGACTAATCAATATGCGCTGGAGTCCCAGTGAATGTCCTTTTAACACTTGATTTATGTCACGGCAACACGGCAGCACACTCAGTCTCTTATTCACTCTGCTTACCGGCCAATCAATTTAACCAATCACAGTGAGGACCCCCTCCTCTCCATCATCTGCAGTTAAAGAAGTTTTTATTATATTTCATTTTATTTTTAATTAGACAGCATGGATCGTTGTGACCTCAGCGACATGCTGTGTTTGGGTGAAATGGCGCCGCGGTTTGGTCCCACGGCCGATTCCTTATCGACAGTGTATTTTGAATGCGTTATGTAGATTTGTATTGATTTGCAATTTCGCTACCCGCCGTACATCGCTCACTGTCGGTGTGCAGCTGTAGTCGTGTCCTAATGGCAGGAGATCACTGCATCAAGAAGGGATTTCTCTCTGCTTTGTCAAGTCTGTCACTTTGATCATGGGACGTTTGAGGTTTTTATCCATCTGTGCTCTTTATTCAGAATATATGTTAATATTGTTATATATTGTTTATCAGTTGAACTGATATATTTGCGTGTGAGAGAAACGAGATGATAGGAAGCCTGTGTGTTTCTCTCTGTACACACATACACAGACTCATATGCTTGTGTGAATGAGAGAGTGTCCGGGGGTAAACGATCTGTCCCACGAGGGCCAAAGCCCACTCTCAGTACAGGGAGGTTGGGGTGGGCTGCCCTGACCTTCCACTCCCTGTGGATCTGATTTCCGTTGCTGTATTCAGGAAGCAGTGATGACAGCCCCACACACAGAAACCGTCCCTCTCTCTATCAATTGCTTTTTTCGTCGCTGTTTGACTTTTCAGTTGTGCTGGTTACCTTCTGTCTTCAGCCAGTGGTAGTAGTCCATCATAGTGGTTTGTCATTGTCAGGGAAATATAGGAATAATTTTTTCTCTCTAGATTCTACGTTGTACTTTTATCTTATTTCATTCTGGGTAAGATTTTGTTTCTGAAGCTGAAAGTCAGTGTTTCATCATGTCTTTTCTAAAGTCTCCCAAATGGTGAAAAGACGGAAAAGCTGACAGTTAAAAGGCTGAAAATGATCTGACAAATTAACACCTGCTGTGATTTCCATATTTCGGACCAGAATGTGTTATAAAGTTTTGGCACTTCTACCGACGGAGACACATTTTCCTCTTGCTCACTTGCATGTCCAATTATAGGTCTCTTACCTACAGACCGCGCTGTATCATTAAGTGACAAGTAAATCCTCAACAAAATGAAGCTTATGCATTTTTAGCTGGTGTTTCCGTACATTAACATTTAATGCCATATGTATTACATTCAGACTTTGTGTGCTAATCCCTCCAAAAACAGTAGGTTTGGCTGTGAATGTTCCATCACTAATACTAATCCAGAGACATAAATTCCATTATCCCTCTCATGTTCTCGGAGTTATTTTAAGGGGGCGTTTGTGTCAGTCTTGCTTTAAAAAAAAAAAAAAAAAAAAAAACTCATGTTGAATTGAACTAACCCTTGTATCCTGTCACATTTTGTGGATTTTCACGCTCCGTGGAACTTGAAAACCCAGTGATCGCACACTCACAGAGGAAGGTATGACAAGTGGTGTTTATATGTCAGTAGCTAGTTTATTCTGTAGTGTTTTAACTACAAGCAGTTTTCTTTTGGCAAACCACATCTGGATCGTACAGTGTATTTGCAAATGATTCCAAGTGGTTTATTTCTCTTGGTTGGAACCACTGGAACTTTATCCACAAGGCAGGTTAATCACTGAAAAGTGTATTAAACTGCATATTCATGATACTTAGAAGACTTAATAATTGAGACTTGTTACCTTGTCCTGTGTGTGGAAAGGAAACAACAAGCCCCTGTGTTTGCAAATACTGCTCTGATCCAGTGTCAGCTAACCAACAATTCACACACTTCATGGAAATGACAAATACTAAACAGTATTTGGATTTGGATTTCCTCATGAAAGTGCTGTCCAGTAGTGTGCCTGTAGTACAAAGCACAGAAAGCTCTTATCTTTTATCTGCTATCTTTTCCCTCCCCCTTATTTTCTGGGTAAGGTAACGACCAACACCGTGCCCTCTCATAGGAAGCTGGCTTTGAGCAAGGCACTAAACTACCGAGTGTTTCAGGCTGTTGTTGAAGGAGAGAATATTTGCTGGGTGAAGTTCTTTCCTGCATGAGGACAGTTTGAAAGAACTTTAACCTTCAGCTGTAAGTTTTTGTTTCCTAACTCATAATTCATCACATAAAGTATTCACAATTCATAACTCAAACTTTATTGCACCCATTCATGCAGCCAGACAAAACACGCAAACACATGCTAGAGCCAATCAGCTAAAACCATACACATACAATACAAGTACATCAATTATATATGCTTTAGTCTAGCACTTAAAACAACAGAACACACAATTTAAATGCACAATATTTATATTGTGTATAATATGCAGCCACACACACACACACGTATAAATATAGAGGTAGGTAAATAGGTACAAGATCACACAAACGACTGTCTGTGAGATCCAAAGGGAGGAGAGCAGCTTAACAGATAAGACGAGCTGATGGGAGAGATGAAGGATGGAGGGAGGGAAACGGGGAATACATTACATTTCAAGTCTCGTTTGCGGAACTCTAGCAGATATGAAAATGTAGGAGACTAATAAATGAAGGATAAAGTGTTCTAATATGCACAATCAATTCAACATCCCCAGCCTCCACAATACAATGTAAAATATATTGCGAGTGATTGAAGGGCTTTGTTCCACGATGAGATGGCCACCATCAGACACCATTATGCAGCAGCTCTTACGAAATGATTAACAGCACAACAGACAGGGAAGAGTGAGATCTGGAGACGGGCGGATCCCTCGGGGCTCCTGACTTGTGTGTCGTCCGGCCACTTGAAATACAGCACAGCCACAGCGAGGTCACCACACACACACACACACACATCGGTCTATCACTTCAAACAGCTTGGACACACAACTAATGGCAAAAGGGCCTTTTAAAGTGGCATACTTAAGCCCAGCACATTCCCCCCCATACCCATAATGCCTTATTTATGGCCCCCTGGATCGCTTAAAAACCAGCCTGTGTCAGCAGCTGGCTGCAGAACCTCCAGGGATTAATTCACTTGATGCCAGAACGTAGCCTGCACCCTCACCTCCCGTCTCCTTCATCCAGGCGCCAGGGCCTTTGTCTTCTCCACAGCACCATGACGTAGACCACGTCCACTCAAAGCCGGTTAAAAATGTTTTTAAAGGTAAGAAGAAGATTTGTTTTCAGATTTTAGCTGGCTTAGTGTGGACGTGGTCACGGTCTGCAACTCAGCTTCCCACCTCCCCATACGCTGTCCCTTCATCTCGTCCCCACCATCCTCCGTCCACTCTGATCTGTTTGAAGTCTTTAGCGAGGACCCTCACAGGACCTTTCCTCTGCCTTTTGTGCTTTCATTCAGCCTTATCGCTTCTCTCTTCCATAATTTCTGCCTTAATCTATAAATATTTCCCTCCTATCTTTCAGTCCTCCTTTTCATTCATCCCTTGGCTTGTCACTATCTCCCATAACCTCTTCAGCTCAGCCTCTTCTCCTTCTTAAATGAAAAATGATCAGAATTATATATTCAGAATCAGAAAGACACCCTATCTCTCCAGCTCTTTCCTCCTCGCTATTTTTCATTCCGGAAAGGTCACGTCCACCATCTGAATAATGCAACACAGACTTTCAAACCCGGTTCAAACTTTTGAAGAGAAGTGTTCACACTCCAGACTCTTAGAGAATCTGTGACGAGGAGCACTGAAGCTGGTCTTTAGGTTTGTGGTGGCACAGCGCCTCTAAAACATATTACTGTTGCCATTCACCGTCCTCCTAGTTACCCAGTCTGGTAAGGGATAAGTTTTCAGGTCAGGACAGGGAGGACTGAAATGGGGCAATAGTTGCATTGTATTAGCAAATGGTTTTAATCAGAGGAATCACATAATAATAAATAAGAACCATTATCCTGGATTCAGACAGAGCCTGTCCCATGCCATACCCCATCTGTCTTTATCTGCAGTATTTCCTGCCTTATCTTACAATGAGGTTTGTCACAGCAGAATTGAAATCATATTTCACTGAGGCTGTTAGTCTAGCGATTGTCTTCACTTGCCAAAAACTTCACCTTTAGTTGTTCCAAGCTGTTTTTGTGTTTGTTTTCTCTCCCTGTCACATTTCTTATCTCATCTTCCTTTGATTCCCGCCACAAACTCATCTCCTTTTGTTCCCTCCTCCCTCTTCCTCTTCCTCAACCATCATCCTTCCTTCACACTTGGCCCTGTGTCCTCCATCCTCATCCTCCCTTCCCTTACTGTCTTCCTTCTTCGCTCCTTTATCTGCCGCCGTCAACCTCGTCTCTTCCTCCCCGTCCTTTTCTCTCCGCTGAATTCAAAAACAGCTCCCATCCAGGGATCTTGACAGCGTTCTCTAGACAGCAACCAGCCCCCCAGAGGGATCTGAACCGTGGAGAACCGTGTGACGGGTGTCTGCCAAAGACTGTGTGACACCCTTTGAGTTTTCCATGGGTGCTCTTTCAGGGGCTGCACTTGTATGTCTTTCATGTGGGCGCATGTGTGTCTCTCTGTTGCATCAGGTAGAGCAGGGGATCTGCGTGGGTCTTCGAAGCCTCTTAAAATTTGTGTTAATTAGTTGGAGATCGTATGTTTTTCCACCATATAATGACAGTTGTGTTTTTGCATGAATACTCTTATATTACTGCAGATATTGTGAAACAATAAGAAAAAAAAAGCTCCCAGTCCACCATCTGTTTACTGTACATAATGGTAACACCACAGTTTATTCCTTGTTGCTGTGCCTTGTATATTAGCTGCTCGATTGATCTAGATTTTGGGTAAAAGTTGGTCTTACATTCAGAGTAAGGTGACAGTGAAAAAGTTCAAATAGGAAAGAAAACTGTGCCTCTTTTACTAGATGGAAATATTACTGCATTTTCATCCTACACACACACACACACACACACACAGACACACACAAACCTGTGCAGACCTCCACACAGTCTCCCTCTGTCAGCGGACCTGCTGGAGCCACTGTTACCTAGCTAGAAGACATTTTGACAGCAGTCTGGGAGCTTTGTCTGGCAGGAAGCAGACCGAAGCCTTTGTGGGTGGGTGGGTGTGTGTGTTGGGGGGGGGGGGTGTCTTCCAGTCAGCCCCTCCAGGGGATTTGCTGTATCACCTGTCCGCATTAGAATGCACTGTGGCCTGTCATTGCTCCACCAAACAGGTTAGCCTTACCAGACAGTAGGAAAACATTTTTTTTCTCATCTCTTTGATGCACAGTAAGTGTAGATTATCATAGGACTTTCATCAGTTGGTGTAGTGAGAGCGTAGTCGGCTCACTGTAATTCAGATTGTCTTCTTAACCTGAGAACACGAGCATGACCGAGGGAAGGCTGTCGTTTCTGAACATTGCGTATAACTGTGTCCAGTTTCAGTGAAAATGAATGTATGGACTTCATAAGGGAATTTCCATAGGTCTCTGAATAGCAGATATCTCAAACACTTCACATCTGTCCATTCTAACCCACAGCATCATGTGTGTTTATGTTAATCACTTGTAAGAGAACACACACTTTGCTTTCCAAGTGATGGAAATATAAGAAGGATTTTGTTGTCTTTGGCTTTTCAGTGCAGTTTTAAAAGAATTGCTTTTCTGGTTCTGCAGGTGTTGAAGACTCTTGAAACAGTTCCGGTTCCAAATGGTTCCAAAATTATTCTCTAACTACAGCAGCAACAATGTTGGTGGCATTTGACAAAAATGCGTTCCAGATTATTACCACTGCAGTCTACTGAAACTACCGTACCACCCAACTGTAATCTGTTCCACTTTTCCACCCTTTTTTCACTTTACTTTTCAAACTAATTTCCCCCTGACTCACCAAAACACAGAGTTTCCACCTGTGAACAGTCCCACTTGTCAGCACAACTGGGACTTCAGGCCGCGTCGAGTTGAAAGCCAGGAAGAGGTGGAGAGGGGGGAAAGAAAGAGGAAGCGTCTGTACCCTGCTGATGCTATGGGTATTTCATGGTGGGCCTCCTTTGAAACGTTTGTCTGGAGGAGAAGCAGGAAAGTCTTTATGTGGTGCCTGGTAGCGTTCTCAGCTGCAGCTGGTTCTGTGGGATCCTTTGGTGGAGGACAAGGAGGAGGGGACCCAGGATTTCCTTTAAGAATGACAGCAGGAGTCTGGAGATTTCAGCTAACAGGTGTGAAGCTGAGCAACTCTAACATCTGTGTCACCAGGAGAGGTTAACCAGGAGTTAATGTTTGGAGTGAGAGAGTGATGTTAGTTCTGTGAATTTTTGCTGTGACGGCATGAATAATTTTTGTGGTTGAGACAAACTGCAGAATGTGGAGTTGAATAACCACAGTTTTTCTTGTTAAGTGAAAATTGCAAAATAAAACAAGTTTAAAGCAGAAGAAGAAGAAGCACTGTTATGAACAGGGAAGGTCGATGTAGATGAACTCTTCCAGGTTGCCGTACTAGTTTACAGGTGTTTATGTAAAATGAATAACTGGTCTGTCGACCTTCAAGCTCCAATAAGAAAAGTAATGACTGAATGAAAAACAAATAAAAATCAGTGTAACTCAGGTCCCGCTTTGCCTCTCAAGTCTGCAACTTACCACTTTTTAGCTCTGCAAATCCTGTGGCTCCACTCAGCGAGTGTCGACTCAGCGAGGCCCTTTCTACATCCACAGCTCGTCCCCAGAGACGTGTGTGTGTGGACCACATATCTGCATGTGCCAGGGCCAGTAATGATGTTAGAGGACCATTCAGCCCACACTCATGTGAACCGTTGTCATTGCTGATCTCATTGTGGGCACGATTGTTTTGTTTTGGAACGAAATTCCTAAGTAAATAAAAGCTGCAGAAATCAGTAAACTTGCATCAGCATCAACATTCAGACAGACACCAGCACTGCGTGAGAAAAACACAGCCCCCTTATTCATCTGGCAACATGTTGTGTTGATCAGTCAGATGTGTGAAAGCGCACATTCATCTGTAATGTGACTGCTGTATTTCTGCTGCTTACAATTGTCATAACAAAGGAGAAAATGATAGATTTCTTGGCATCTGATAAGCCTTCAAACTCATGGAGATATCACTCAAACTGGACTTCCCAGATAGTATTTCATGTCTCACCAATACTTGACGCAACCCCCCCTCCCCACACCCCAACACAGCCCATAGCATTTTTCAATGCAGGGCTGTTTTCAGTCTGAACGCCCACCAACAGGAAAGTTCATCGCATCAGTGACATTTATTGCAGTGTGGTAAAAACTCAAGGTCTCAACCACCAGAGAAACAATGCTTAGCCTTTAAAAATTACCTAACAAAAAATGAAACCGAGGTGTTTTTTTTTTTTTTTTTTTTTGCTCTAACTGTAGAGCTTCAGGTGTTTGCAAAACAGAAGTGTGATGTGTTTTTTTTTTTTTGTTTCGTTTTTTTTTTGATGGTCTGTCGTTGCCTCCAAAAGCTACTGTATTTTGAATATTTCATGAAGTTGGCGTGTAGAGACCCAGTTTTTAATGAATGCTTGCTGAACGAGTGCTGCACTTCAGCTCCATTCCCAAGAGGCATTGTTTGGAAAAACAAATTTTTTGCTCTGTATTTGTCCATTATAAGGTACCAAAGTGGAATTAAGAATCCCAAAGTACTGATTTGACATCTTAACATCTTCATCAGGACTAAAATATAGTCTTGAAACATAATTATGTACATATCTCCAACTGGCAAACTGGACTGCCGCACTTATTAATATAATAATATAATAAATCTGGGTGTTGTAAATAATTCAATGTCAGGAGCTTTAAGTGCACGTGAGAATGGGCTTGTGCTGTGATCATGGCTTTGCCAAATTCCAGCTTCTCTGTGGCATCAGGACATACATAACTATCATGCATCAGATGCTTGCTCTTTTTCTCTAAAAATTGCCTGCTGCCTGTACAAGATGCCTCTGGTCTCATTTTCCTCTGATGCAGCCCCGAAACAGAGGGAAAGGGGCCCCCCGCCTCCTGATGATAATGGATCCTAATTTGACTTAGATTATGATTTATCAGATGCTGCCGATGCTTCCGTCAGCCAGTATTATACAGCTCTCTGAAAATGGGAACCATTACAAGTGAGACGTCCATCCGTCACCCCCCAGGCGCCATGACAGAGAGAAAGAGAGAGCACCATCCTTGCTGGACCGCGATGCCTGCCCCAGAAATTAGGCTGCTCCAATTCGATTTCCTTTCCATTCTCTGCTCCCCCTCCTCTTCATTTCTTCCTTCCTCCCCACACCAGGCCAGTCCAAAATTATCAGCCAGCGTTGGAGATATGCATCAGTCAAACCCTTACCTTTCTCACCAAAACTGGTATTGGAACTCTAATTTAGACTCGCTCTACTTATTTCCTTTAGTTACAGTCGCCTCAGCTGCAGCCCAAATGACTGCTATCTCACTACTTCCTTCTCTGTCTCGTCCCTCATTTCCTTTTTCTGCCTTTAAAGGGTAATCCATTCTGCTGCCATAGAAGAGACGAATCCTTTCTCTGGTTGCCGTGAATAATGTCACACTCAGGCTGCCTGCTTTCTAATGTACACATCATTGTGGCAGCAGGCTAATGTAGGCTGCATTTTGTAAGACCTCCTTTGATAAATACAGAGATAACTCATCTTTTTTGGCTTCAAAGTCGGTGTTAGTCATTATAGTTATTTTTTACTTGTATTCTCCATCACCCAAAGTGTCCAGTTCCCTCTGCACTACTGCACCTTGGCACCACAAAGTCCATTATTGTGCAGGGGAGTATGGATCTTCACAGTTCCTCTCTGTTCTGAGAGGATCCATATAAGGTCATGTTCTGTTGTTACACATCCTGTTGTCACCTGCCCGTATTGAGGTTAACCTGGAGGGTTAGCACTTCCACAGTAGTGGGTCACTCTTCTGTAACTGCTACAGTCATGTAGTCACTGTCATAGTGACTTAATGAGGGATATTTAAAGGATCATTATGATGTGTAGGGTGATGTCGTACATTAAACTGCCCGCTTGCGTCACGTCTGCACTGAAACCACAGCTGAACCTGAATTATTTTAGACTCCATTCTAACCTCCACTGTTAAAACAAGGAAAGAATCCTTAAGTTACGCTCTGTGATGCTCTGACAGAGTGAACAGACCGCTGCCAAAGAACTTGTGCAAATGTACTTACTGATTCAGACTGAACTTTATTCATGAGTATGAAAAAGTCAGGCCTTGTTATCAATGTTTAGTTTAGCTGAGACCTCATAAAAATGTAAAAAAGAAAGTTTGACTCTTTAATGCTTCCCTAATCCACTGCTGATAAGACGGCGCACTCACCCTGCTGGTTTGAAAATCCTCTCCTCTTCCCCTCACACTTTCATCTCACACTCTGTGTCCTCAAACTCTGCTGCCAGTAATTTGCACAACCTGTAGGAAAACACAGCTGTTGTGGGCGCAGGCAGGTTGAAACTAGTTTTCACTTCTCTGCGGAGTTGTTAAAGCACCTCTACAAGTTAATGGGCTAGAAGAGCCTACTTTACAGCCATGTTGACACAGAAAGGAATAATTAGTAGGGTGCGATGCTGGATGTGGTAAAGCTATTACCAACGACGACCCTTTATCCGAACCTTGTTGCCTGGTTACAGTTTCCCCAGGTGACTCAATGTGCTGAATCATGATGATCGGCCGTGAATCACAAAGACTAGTGGCCTGCGAGCATTAGCTGTGATTGGTGGGATCATGACAGCGTTGTGAAGCTCAGATATGTTACAGTAAGTGGCTTATCTGACAGCACAGATCTGCCCATTGACTGACCGAATGGTGTGGTGTGATGGATGCCGTCTCCTGTTAACCCTCAAGTCAGTGTCAGTGTATGTAGGGAACAGAGCAAAGGTGCAAGGCGTGGTAGAGCAAGACAGTCTCTCAAACCTGAAGCAGAGAGAGGAAAGAAAGCGTAATCACAATTGTACGTATGCTTGTTTCACCGTCCGTTACGTCCTTGTCCGGTTTTAGATGCCTTTATTCTCACTCCCTACACTGAGACCATCTTTGTCAATGATGGATGAGATTAGCCACCATTTTGTCACTGTTAAATCAGAGCACTACAACTGCGATGGCATGTTAGATTGGGAGCCAGTGTTAATGATCTGATATCCCGTTCCATATTTAGCCTTTCACTGTTAGGAAGGAGGAAATTGAAATTCTGTGGGTGAGATGAGGAAAGACTATCATAGATAATAAGGAATATTCTAGCAAACGGAGGAAAGTAACTGAAGGAGTTGAACTTGCAATAAGTTTGCAATGTCAGGAATTACTGACAAAAAGAATTGTGATGGTTGAATGAACCCAAAGCCGACAAGAGACTTTGCAAACATTTAATCATCAAGGATTGAAGTATCACCATAAAGAGACTGTAGTGACCATCCATCTCTACCAAAGGTGTTCTGTGTTTTACTCAAAGTAAATGCTGACTCTGTGGCTAACCATGTTACTGTACACGTCACGCATCAGGACAGTGGAGCGTATACCACCGATGTCAGCTTTGCTAAAAGACATTGTTTTGTCACACCAATGGATTTTTCAAATTGTCTGTATAAAAGGGAGGCGTGTTGTTTTATCGTATGTCTGATTTTCCACTGACAACATCCATGAGATTAGATCCAACACAGTCTCTCCTCACTTTAATCCCGTGGTGGAGTTCAATCTCAGAACACATTACAAAGAACGTATTGAAATCACATTACAAAACATGCTTTCGATACGTACTGAAAATGGGATTGAAGCTCCCGTTAAACCACACGTGAAATGCCTCTGCAGACATTACAGTGACATATCCAAATGCGGCTCCATCTCACAATCCAATGGGGATTTGAGTAATGAAACTTAAATGGCCCACATAGGACAGCATGCTCCCCACCTTCGTTAAAAGTAGGGCAGGATTGCAGATATCAGGAACGCCGTCCAATTTATTTGCTTGTAACTGAGCAGGCCTGCATCGATACGCTTATGTGTGCAAGCATGAAATTGGCCCATGAATTAAAAGGAGGCATATTGCTGCGTGCCACACCATTATTGCCTCCAGTGGCGCCATAGCTTGAAATCGAAGACCAGTCACCCATCGTGCCTTAAGTGCGCGCGT
This sequence comes from Toxotes jaculatrix, assembly GCF_017976425.1. Classification (NCBI taxonomy): domain Eukaryota; kingdom Metazoa; phylum Chordata; class Actinopteri; family Toxotidae; genus Toxotes; species Toxotes jaculatrix. The sequence continues at coordinate 22,772,851 of NC_054407.1, read as the reverse complement.
GTGTGTATGTGGGCATGCATTAATATCAGTCAAATATTATATTACCATCTCCGACATTTCTGACCAGCAGTGCCCCTGGAAAAATAGAGATGGCCTATAAAACTGCAAACCAATTAAATTCAATCTGTTCCGTCGATGGATTCCAATGTTTACTGTCTGCTTTGCACAAGTGTTGACACCCCGTGGGATTGCCAAGGGTCAGAATGAATGCTACTGTAAGTTGCCGGATGGGATCTGTGTGAGGGTTCATATGCTGCACGAAATTAATCATTTTCAGAAAAGTGGCTTACCGTTACCGACTGAGGAAAACAAATGAGTCGTTCCTTTTCCAGAACACTATATACCTCTCTTGGGATGATGGGCAGTGTTTTACAAATACGGACAATTTCAAACTTAAACTCTTACATTGTTGGAGCAGGAAGCCAAAGTGTAAAGTTACTGAGTTATTTTTCAGTACTTTTACAGTCATGAAAGAAGACGAGAAGGTTGACTGTTGTATCAATTGTTGAACCAGCTGAAACTAATTTCCAATGACTCATCACACACATTACCTTGGATCATAACTCATGTCGATTTATAATGTGTATTCAAATCCACCTACATTCCTCTGCAGAGCTGCAGTTGCTGCTAACGCTTCCCAGTGGCTGCTCCTCCTACGGGACCATTTCAAAAACTTAACTAAAGTACCACGTTTCTCTCCTGATGAACACACCACGAATACACACTCAGCCGCTCAGCTTGGCGTGGCGTGCCGGCGCTGCGCCAGCGCTCTGCCCTCTGAGAAGGAAGCGGTATGATCCAATCCGGGCCGTGACGTCCAGATGGTGTCTGATTCGGCCTGGGTTAAAGAACGTGTTAGCTAGATTCATCAGCTTCTTAACCTCCCTGTCAACACAAGCTCTTACATAGAATGACAAATTCTGCCTGGCTGTTTATCTTCCTTCGCACACTGATTTGTTTGTGCAGTTTATCAACATGCATTCCCACTTCAGTCTTACTTAGTCCATTGACATGATGATGCAAATGCCAGGGATTTGATAATGAGTTGCTAAGCGTGGTGATATTGTATTGATTGGCATCTAATTGCCATGTTTCTGTTGATCAATATGGCTCTATCGCTGTCTCAGGGTTAAGTCTGCGTAATCCAGAGTAAAAGCAAGATCAGGTTAATGAGAGCCTAAATGGCCTCAGACTCCACAGACACAGTGGCTTCTTTGCCCTTCTAATCTCTCCACCGCATCAACAGACACCACTGAGGCTGGGAGTTGTCAAGCATCCGAGCTAATCCTTTTTCCACCTTTCTGCATCCAGAGCACGTCACGTTGTTCTTGTTCAGTATCACCAAGTCACCCATATACAGGACATAGCTAAAATTATGTAGCATCATCAAAGTGACACATCTGGATATTAAATGTGAGCCGGCAACATCTGGCTTTTAGTGTTTCTGTTTTGTTCAAATGATTATGTTTTCTCTTTTATCATGAACACGCCCTCGTGGGTTTATGAGACACCAGTTAAAACAGTTGCAGTGGTCAGACAAGAACATAACATAACATTGCATAAAACATTAAATGCCAAACTATGAACTTTGTCTCCTCTCTGAGACTCTACAAATAAAATCTGCTACAAAGAAAGGCTTTCCTCCTAAAACATAACCCAGGTTTATAATAATATCATAACTGTACACTAAAAAAATTCTGCTTCACATAAATTCTATATTACTGTATACATCATGAGACAGTTGGCAGTTTATGTTTGTACCATGCATCAACAGACCCTCTTTGTTTATACTCTGGGCAGGATGTCACGAATCTTACTAATCTTATGCAAAATTTCCCAATAAACATCTTCACCACATTCACCGATTAGTAACAGGTAGCGAGAAACATCTATTCCAGGTCTGTTGAAGTGTGTAATTGCTTGAGGAAACGCTGCAATCTCTGCGGCTCTTCCTGCAGTAGATAACAGGGACTCTGCCGTACAGCAGCTCACAGATGGAGCGTTAGCTGCTAGCACAAGTTAGCAAGGGCATCAGTCTCCCTCTTAGCTGTCTGTGAGCCTTCGATCAATAGACCTGGATTATCATCTTCAGCATCTCAGTTCATTTTTCACAGCAGAGAAAGCCTCCACCAGCTGCTCTCTCTGTGTCAGAGGATGTAGGGCCTAGTTCCCCCATCTGATAAGATTACAGAATCTAACCGCCACAGCTGTTGCGTTCAGGGGGGACACATATTCACGACATGCGCTGGTCTCTCTGCGTATCTGTACATCAGTAAAAGTTTATTTTACAGGCTGGCGAGCTAGTCAGTACAACAGTCACATTCGAGATGCGAATCCCATGACTACCCACGCTTAATTAAATGTTTAATTAAGACGGTGGCTTTTAATTAAAAAGTTGATTATTATGTATTAAGGATTATTGGCAAATGAAATAGATAGGATATCACAGAATGCAATTCTTGTTTTATAAAGAGCGAGGTGTGATTTTGTATGAATCAGCAACTGTTAATTTGCACAAGGGCAGAAGATGCCCTTTAATTTAAGGAGCTGAAGTAGACTGGTGTGATTTAAGAAAGTCTGTGCCGCGTGTAACTTGGGGTGATGCTTTCATCTGAGACGTTGAAGTGTGAACCAACACTGTTGCTCTTGTACCCTCAAGGTCACCCCACTTGTAGCCACTAACCACAAGGGCCCTCATCACAAAACAGACAAGGTCCACTTGAAGCTGCCTCAGCAGTCCGCCATGCTGTACGTGCTCGGATGGTCTCTGTGGGCCAGCTGGTGGCTGGTGGGGTCGTCTCCAGCTGTTTCTGTTTTTTACTGCCCGAAACTGTGTGGTCACCAGCAGCTTTGCATTCATTTCAAGGGCACATCAATGCTCTGAAAGCTGCCAAGTCGTCTAAATGAGTGAACGGTTGTTAAAGTTTATGCCCACGTACAGTTGGTGGTAGGTCTGAATTAGGCATAGGCATGGGAAGAGCAGCCTGTGTGAATGAGGCCATTCATTTCTAATCCACAGGATTAGAGCTCTGTCCATCATCTGCCTCTGTCACTTACTTTGTATCGCCCTTTCGAGGCCTTCGCTCTATCTGTTGGAATGCTTTGATTGGGATCCGTGGAAGAAGCTTCACTGTCGTTGGGGGGTTTTAGAGTGACAGCATGTATCTGAAAAATCCCATTAGTCTGGAATTAGGTCCAATTTGGACCACTTCCTCTTCTGTGCCGAAAGAAGCAAAGTCCTCCAATGGCAGTCTTTAATTGCTTCGATCTTTCTCTCAAAGCCCTGTTTTACCACACGGCTTTAGAACATATTGTGGCTTTGCGGTTCTAAGATTGAAGTCAGACCACAATGCAGACTTCTCAAATCCTGCAGAGCACCTTCCTTTCCAGGCTAAAAGAAGAATTCTTATTAATTACAGCTCAAGGTCTTGGATTTGTAGTTCTGGTTGTCAGTTCCATCAGTAGCAGTAACACCAGCAGTTCAGTTGCTCCGATCAAGGATCGTGGCAACATTGCTAAAAGTAGTTGAACAAGGCAAAAAGAAAAAGCTTCAGATGATCACACAGGTTTTATACAACCTTATTTTGAAGAGAAAACTAAGGTGAATAATAAAACTATTCCCCAAACTGTCTGTTTACAAACAACTTTCCTGTTTCAGATTCTAACCAAGGGTCAAAAATGATAAACCAGAATTTTTCTTTTGAGCGTTTCAATCTTATTTTCAGAGCTAATTTAGCAATGCCTGTGTTTCACCACTGTGCTTCAGAATACAGTGAAGCAGAGGGGTTCTGAACTCAGTGTCTGTCCACGATGCGGACATTACATCTTCTCAAAGTTCCCTCCTTCCCAAGCTTAAGGCCAAGACAGGCAGCTTTTCAGGAGGCACGCCCGAGCATGAAAGGCAGGGTGCATCCCAGCGTAAACAGCTTTTCTGGCTGCCCAGTCAGCAAGCCACAGTCCTGTTATTGAGTCCCAGAGACTCCACTCAACAAAGCCACACAGTGACCTTTCAGCCTCATACAGCAGTGCCAGATATTGAGTGAGCCTGTCCTGAGGATGAAGCTCATCTCAGACTAAATCTCAGCCCACTGTTTTCCCCTGTCTCTGGGGTTTTTGTTGGCAGTGCAGATGTGTTGTGGTGTTGCTCTTTCTTTGATTGATTTACAGTGTTTTGTCAGACTAGAGAATTGGAGATCTTTGATCCTTTATTTGTGTTTCTCTCCTCCTCAGTCTCTCGGGCAGGATTCTGATATATAGGCAGGGTCTATAGGTTGCCGTAATAATGATATACTTTTGGTTACACGGTTGAGCGACCATCTCAGGAGAGGGAGCGTCTTTCATCTGACCTTGAATTCAGACTGAATCCCTGTGCTTCTTCACACTGTGGACCCCCTTGATCCATGGAAATCAGAGTTCTCCTCTTTTAGATTTTTTTTCCCCGTCTTCCTCTTTTGCAGAAATCTGTTTACACGTTACCCACTGACACAAATGAGCCTTTCTATTGAAGCTGGCATTGAGGCCTTGACCCATAGCCAGAGGGTCACACATGTTCCACGTATCGGGTCAGCTGTATTCTAAAGGGGCCAAGTGGCTGTGTTACATATCAGGGAGATTAGCAGGATCACTTCTGACAGGTCCCTGGTCTTAAATAAGGCTGACTGGTTCTGGTTTTTCCATTGTGTGTGTGTCTGGAGTTAATAGCCGCCTAAGTTGGTGGTGCTGCTGTGTTTAAGGTTATAGCATTATGAACCGACTTATCAGGTTGTTCTGTGATGGATGAAATGAATTTAGTCAGTTATTGCAGTAATTCTGTGTTAGATGGAGTCATGCTTTGACCTCATAAAGGTGAACTGTTATTTTAAGTCTGTTTTAACTGTGCAGTCGTTGTCATTACCACCAGCCACTACAGATGGGATTCATTTATTCGTTTTTTTTTTTTTCAGACAAATTTTTTTTTAACATCTGTATTTTGTGCATATCTGCATTTAAATTGTATCCCTCACCAATTTCAGAATTTTATGCTGACCTTGAAGTTTTACTACGTAAGCAGAAAAATGGTTTGCAAAACTGAACTCAGGGGAGCTTTGGGACTGGAAAGAGTTGCAGGTTTGACCTTTTGAGTTTTGGAGATAAGACAGTCCCCAGGAATTTCCTGGCAAAGTTAGAAAGTTGAAAAGTCACGCTCTGAGTCAACGTTCACCCGCTGGTCCTTCATTCACCGACCCTGACACTGCTGTTCGCACACGCAGTTTGAGAGGGAAGATGTGTTAATTACTTTCCTCTGTAGGAGGCCATATAAAGTTAACACATAACCTGTCCTCTCATTTACATTCATGCCCTATATTTCTGTCCACTCATGGGCTCAGAAACTAGCAGAAAGATCTCTAATTCTCTCATTAGAAATATACGAACAAATTAAACAAAAATAAAATAAACCTACACTGAAGCCGGATGGTTGCTTGGTTGACAAGAGGGAAAACATTTGATGTATAAATTGTGGCCAAGCCCTTCTCTCTGAAATCCAGGTCAGTTCCAAGGCCAGGTTTTGTTACATAAAAAGTCAAAACAACCTCAGCCCTGTCAGGATTTATGTGATGTCTGTGGCCTAAAGAAATAAAACTTTTCATATTTAAAGTTAAACCTTTTAGACTTTATATCATCTACAGTAATATAGTCACAGTTGTAGGTTGCAGAGCCAGTTGTTGTGAATGACCAGCTACAGTGCATTTGTTCAGCGTACCATGAGAAAGTTCCACTGAGGGCAGCATTGTTTGATGTAAGTACCGCAGGGCTGCAACAGACAATAGCAGTGCAGTGGTTAAATGATATGAGGCTGGAGGGAGGTGGGTGGGTGGGTGGGTGGAGGGGGTGTGGTACCGCTCACCGTTCACTGCTAGTCTTTGTTCATTATTATGAATAATACATCAGAGGCACATTAGTTTGATTCATATTGCTGTTGGCTCTGCTGTAAGCCCACTCTTGGCTCTGCCCTCACTTATCACATTTTACGTTTTATCTGGGTTGAACGTATCTGGGTTGCTTTGCCAGTGTCAACAGTACATTTGATCAATTCGTGGACAAAGCATGTTGGTCTTTAACGAACTTCATCCTGCAGGCCATTTCCGCCTGTGCTGATGGAACCAGGTCACTTGTTCACAATGGACCTCTCACACTCATCTATCTTCCCCCCTCTCTCTCTCTCTCTCCTCAGTAACCGGCTAGCCCCTAGCAACCACGACCGGATACAGAGGCTGAGGCAGGAGTTCCAGCAGGCCCAGAACGTCCCGGACGACCCTGACGACCGCAGGAGGACCTACAGCTTCGAGCAGCCCTGGGTGAGTGTCTGAAATGACCGGAGCCTGTAACTCAGATCCACTGCCGGCCAGAGAGGATGGCTAGACTGTAAGACTGTAAAGTCAAGAAACGACCTCTGCCAGACCAAGACTCTGGACGTCTTCAAACGGTAGCCTGAGGAGAACCTGTGGCTAACTGGAGTATGGTGCTAACCATCACTAACCCCACTACTACCAGTCATGAACAAGACTGATGATACTATCACCCTGTACCCCACTTTAGGATTACCATTAACCTCCACAGGCCCTCGGGGGCTAATAATGCTACCGCTAACACACCTCACACTCAAACGTTCAACCATCTGCATGCAGGGGTCTCCGCACCTCCTGATACAACCATCACTAACCCCACCCACCTGTCACAACCTACTGTGCTCATCCACCCCTTTTGTTTTGTCTGTCAGTCATCCACATGGACCCGCCCACCACCTCATGGACTTGGGTTTGTCTTCACATTGTCTCTCTGTCCGGCGGGGGGGGGGGGGGGGGGGGGTGTCTCATTTTTAAATCCTTTGTTTTAACTGTGCCTTTTTACGGTTTAAAGTTAGGGTTACGTGCATTTTAACTGACGTGTATTTAATTCCAAGCTTCTCTGGCCAAGACCAGGGTTAATTAGTGCATTCTGAAGCAACACGGGGTAATAATAAGCGAACAAAAATCTGAATGCCTTCAAAGTTTTTTGAGGTGATGAAATCGCTTGTCACATTTTTTAGTATTTATTTTAGTTCTCCCAGCTTCCTTGCACTGCACCTCAAGTGCACTTGGTTTTACATCATTTTTAGCAACAAATTATGATCATATGAACAAACACCTGTAGCAAATTTCAAATCTTGAAGACAGGATTTTACTACTTTTTCTTGATTTGTAGCATCTCTGTATAATGTGTATTATCTAATTGTTTCACACACTAAAGGAGTAATTTTCACCACATCCCTTTGTCTGCTTTGAGACGACGCACATTTTTTTTCCGATTTCACACATATTCTATCACAACATATTGTAATACAAACACATTAAGACACAATACATGTTATTATGCTGTGGTGAACAGCAGCACGAATGTGTGTTGTCCCAAACCAGGCACACAAGTGTGTTAGAAATTACATCCTTTGTATCAAGTAATTTGAATCGTCCTTGTCGGTTGTTTTTCTCTACAAGGTCATTTTACGCACACAGTTGTGTTTTTGTATTTTTCTGTATAAACTCTTTTTACTGCTGGTGTCTACACTACAATTTCCCACTGTAGCTTTGCCCAGTCTTTGGTTTGCAATGGGAGAATTAGTTGCTATGATTTATAATTGAAATGAAATGATAAAGTGAGAGCTCACGAACCAAATCCTCTGTGCTCTGGCCTTTCTTTTCCAGCTGATAAACCCAATAAAAGCGAGTAGTTTTGTTTTGGATTCGGCAGTGTTAACCAGAGTCGTGCGTTTTAATGGGATCGACTGACTGGCGCACATTCCAGGCAGCGTTGAACAGGAAAAGCAGGACAGTGTGGGAAAGAAGAGCGCAGGTCACCCTCTCCTTTTGTCTCCGAACAAGCAAGCGTGCTCTCAGTTGAAGAGCTTGACAATACTGCGCCATTATGTTTGTTTACATCAACTGTAGCGTGCTCGCTATTGTTGCCAGTTTCATTTTCCCATGAAAACTCAGTATTAGGTAATCTGCACTCTAAAATTAAAGATTCCTCCAGCTTCCTGCTGTTGAACATTTTAGGCTCATTTACCAGATAAATAGGTCCATAAAAGAAACCTTCAGATATCTCCTGGACCCTGTTTTAGAGTCAGAGACGAGGAGAAAGATTAAATTGGAAGAAACATTAAATGTGACAGAAAAATACCCCAGGGGGTTCTTCCCAGAACCCTCCGTGGGTTCCACATGGCTTGAGTCTGAAGAACCCTGTAATGCTCGTGTTAAATCCCTTTCACTTTTTCAGAGTGCAGCTCACACTCGGGGCTTGCAGTCCTAATAGCATGTTATTAGACTCATGCCCTGACCCTACTGGTGGGCTATATGGAAAACAGGAGAATGTGTCTTTGAAATTCAATTACCTTCCCTTTGCCTATATTACATTTTGTTGCCTCATCTGAGTGATGTGCTGCAAACCTCAAGGAGCCAGTGTCCTTTTCCTTAATTCACCTGCAACTGCCCCACTTTCAGTCTGTGCCAGGACGATGCTACATGTGAGACACTGCTCACATTCCTGTGTTGTTTAAATGGCAGGAGAGTGCTTGTATAGGCTTTAGTGCGTCCATCCTAATTAGGTTGACAGAGAAAAATAAAACCCAGTGTGAAGACATCGGGTTTGGACTCCGGGAAATCACAATGGACATTTTTCTATCCATTCAGAATGCCCTCATTCTCATACAGTGAGAATTGAAAGCAGAACCCTGTTAGTGTCGTGCCATACTGATTAGACAGGTATCTCTGGACAACCACCTTTGAGCGAGGCTTGAACAGTCAACCTCCGGCTCACCTCTTCATATCACACCTCCAGTAAAACATTAGAATCTATCACACTTTCAGTCCATCCCGCAGTTTTCGGCCTCTGCGATTCATTCACCCAGTCATCCGTCCTCAGCTCAGGCTGTTTTCTTAGCCGTCCCTATTTAGCCACATGCCTTAAGTCAATATAATATCTCTTCTTTGTGATGGGAGCCCTCGTGTTCTTTCTTTTTTTTTTTTTTAACCATAGTTTGGGGAGCAGGGGAGGATTGTGGGTAACACGGTCTAATTCCATCAGGATGACTGATGCCCGCTCTCCCAGCAGCAACGCGCCAAGCTTTATTGCACTCATTTATACTACTATGGAAATAGAGGAGTTCATTCAATTGATGTTGGGGGTTTAGAAAGCACATAATATTGCCTCTTGTATTTTACTGCAACATTTTAATACTGCTATTATCTGGATTCCTTTAGGGTATTTTCCCCTCCTCTCTACGATCAGGCAGATGAGCCAACATTCCCAGGAATATTCAACACTCCTAAACCGCTAAAGGAATTTTTTTTTTTTTTTTCTTAGTGAAAAATATTGGGAGTGTAATTCACCCGCAGGCAATTTTCAATTCAGATATGGAATAACGGGTGCGTGGGCGCTCCCTCCCTCCCTCTCAGCTTTCTGCCCGCCCGTCGTTATTGTCATCCGAGCAGCCAGGCCGTGCCAATCAGTCCCAGAGATGATTGCCTGGGCTTCATTTGGTTGAAAGGGGAGTGTCTCTTTAGCACTCTTAATCGTTTTATGGCCTTCCCACCTACTGATGTCCATACTGCTCCCACCAGGCTCTCAATACATTGCACAGCCATAAAAGTAATTAGATTGGTTTTGTGTTACGACTGATCTGCACACAGTTATTGCGCCCACACCGCTAATGAACATCGGAGCAAGGCAAGGAGTTGTGGTACAAGTGTGGGCTGGACCTTAGGGTAGTGCTCTACTGCTGAGAAAGATATTTGTGTGTGTGTGTGTGTGTGTGTGTGTGTGTGTGTGTGTGTGTGTGTGTGTGTGTGTGCACTCCTGTACATCTATCTTTGTGAGGACCAGTTTGAGAGTTTGACAGTGAGGACAACTTGTCCAGTCTTCTTTTTAGAGGGCTGTTTGGGTTAGAGTTAGCTTTAGCCTAGGCCTTAGGTTAACTTAAGGATAAGGAGCTGGGGTTAGGCCCATAGTTGGTGCAGGTTTGGGTTAAGGAGTCTGTAGATTTCAAACAAGGTGTTGTTAAACAGCATCAGCATCAGAAAGCATCTTGTCCTACACCTGTCCAACTCCTGAACTGGGGCTTAGCATCCAATGATTGTTGTAACTTATCCCAAACCATCACACTGCTGTGACCCAGGACGTAGAGCTATGAGCAGTTTCTTTTGTCTGAAGACGTAGTTGGACAGCTTAATGTTCAAATGAGTTTGTTTCAGTCTTAATGAACTCCTAAAGGGACTAAGTGTTGCATTATGTCAACTGGGATTCTCACAAGTATAGAAGGACAGATGTGTGTGTGTGTGTAAGTGTGTGAAAAAAAGATGCTTCAGTATATTTTTGATAATGTCTTGGAGTTTGTATAAATGCAGGGTTAAAATAATTGTAATAATTAATTAACACTTGTATTTGCTGTCATAAAAACATTCCAAAATCTGCGGATATTACAAATGTGTACATCACACGCAGTGTGTCGCACAGTGTGTTGCACATGGACACTCACCTACTGCAGCCTGATAACCTGCACACGAGGTGTCTATCTAAGGGTGTTTGGGGGGAGGACTGTCACAATGTCAGCAGGCCGAGCTGTTGTCTCCTTCATTAACACCCACTAACATTCATCACGTCTCATCACTGTAACCCTGCTCTGAGTCTCCAGCATGGCCCCTCCCTCACTTCCCCTCCTTCTGTCTGTGTGTGACTCACCTTCATTTTGACCTGAGAGGAGACGAGCTCAGGGTGTGTCTGCTCGACTAACTGCTGGTAAGTGTCTGTGGTTTGGACTGGGGTTGGGGGGGGGAAGGGAACTGTGGGAGATTTTGTGAGGTATCCAGTATCCGGGAATGCTGCCAGTTTTATTGGGCTTCTGTGTGAAAATCCTGACTCCACTTGTGGTGATTTTTCATGCTTTAAATTTGAACTGAGGGATCGTGTGTTCCTTTGTTTGTTTTTAAATGTGACATTTCTGGTTTATCAATTTGGAAATATTATGTTCTGGCATTTTTTTCAGTGCCTTTTCCTGGGGGTCAAATCTGTGACCTTTGTGCTAGAGACCATGCAAAAGTACCAAGTCACCTGCTTTTTTCAATTTTCCAAACATAAATTTGTCTGTAAACATTTGTTTAAGCAGTGATAAGACTTTTTATTCAAAAATCATTTTTGCCAGACGGATTTCAAACTAGAATATTTGAGCCCGATTAAACGTGTCACCACAGAGACATTTGAATGTGTTGCTTTTATTTTTTTAGTTTTCTATAACTATAACTTCTTCTGTAACTGTTAGACAAATACATGTTTTTAAAGCACAGATCCTTTGATTTCAGCAAAAAATACAGGATGCAAATCACCACAACTGGCTGCTGTAGATAAGAAAATACTTTTATTTACGATTTAATCTTTAATTTTAATTATCAGACTGTTTTATGACGGTACTTAAGGTTCGTTTGATGGAATGTGGCTTTTGTTGCTATACAGCGCAGCATATATACTGGATGTTTGAAATGTGCAGGACCAATTACATAGAGTGATTGGCTTAATTCACATGGAACCGCTGATTTCACATATTGGAGTGTTAACACCTCTAAAACCTTCCATTCATACATGTATCCTGCAGGCAGTTCAGCATCATGAATGTTTAACTGAACACAGAAAAGTCATCAGTATTTCTTTAACTGTGCGAGTGTAAAAGCCTCTGCATTCCCACAGCTATATCAGCTATACAAGAGAACAAGCAGCTCTCTGATCAGCACAAAATGACTGTCGCCAGAACACCTCTTGTGCTGCAGCATCAGACATTCTTGTTCCAAGCCAAGATAAGGCAGTAGCACAGATTTAAAGGGTTGGTTCACCAATATGACAAAAAATATATATATATTTCTCCTCTTGCCTCTAGTGGTATCTAGACACACAGATAGTTAAAAAGAGATATGTGTGAAATTTCTGCTTGTGCTTCAGGACAGTGGAGGTGAATGGAATTTTGCTTATGGTGCTTACAGCAATGAAAAGTAGACACAGTTAAGGCTTTTGATTATCCAGACGGTGCTTTGATAATGGATTTGGCCTTTTCAGAAGCTTTTCACACTGTACAAATATTAGTATGATTACAGTGATCCAAATAAGTGCAATGGTATAATAAATAACGTGTGATATTTACTGTATTCAATTCTTAAACTGGCCCTAGAACAAGAAATTTCCTCATTACTTGTGACATGTTTGCAATAAAAGAAAATCCTGCACTGAGATCAGTTTAGGCCCATTAAATCCTGTACGTCCTACCTGCACCCTACATCACATCTGTCCACCCAGTGCACCTTCGCACTGATTTTATTGGACAGCATTTCAGTCTCATGTGGATTATCATTACATTATAGAAGGCTTATTGATTATGCCCATGCTGATGATGATCACACTGGGAACGACAGCTAACCGAGCTGCCATCTCGCTGTTTTCAGTCAAACACCAGCAGCAACGGTCCGGGCGGGTACAGTCAGCCGGGTCGCCACTCGGTGTCGGTCGAGGTCCAGATGCAAAGACAGAGACAGGAGGAGAGAGACTCGTTCGCCCAGGCGCAACGACAGTACAGCTCCTTACCAAGGTAAGAGTGATGGACAGAGTGTGTGTGTATGTGGTGTCAGGCTTGATGTGATGTTGTGTTTGATGTATGTTTCTGCTTGTCTGACAATCAATATGTGCTAAGAGATTTTGTGTGTGAGTCCGTCTGGGGCATTGTGTGTATGTGTGTGTCGAATCTTCTTGTTTACCTGCTGCTGTCTGTCTGATATGAGTTTGCCCAGGAGGTTGTGACTGTGTCCGTATCTGTTTTAGATCTGTAAGTTGATTTCATGTACAAGCAGCGGTGTGTGTGTGTGTGTGTGTGTTTGTGTGGCTGTATGTGTGCATGCACCCTTGTGCACTCACGTCTTATTATGTCAGATTCATTGTAATAGCCTCGTGACAGTAATGATAGCAGATTATGTATATAACATCTAAGTAAGAAAAAGGGGCAGAGCTGGTCAATTTGAGACCACAAAACCTGCGCACACATACACACTGAGCCTCAGAATGGACAGATCATGTTACCCTCTCACACAGATCTGACATGATTGCTTTGCTTTCCCTTAATGTAATTCCCTTTGATCTGCATGATATGGCTGCCCATTGTTCCAGGAAGTGCTAGGGCGTGTGTGTGTGTGTGTGTGTGTGTGTGTGTGTGTGTGTGTGTCTGTGTATGTGCATGGTTAGTGGGTATAGAAAGTGACAGATTGGAGACATGGGGACAATTTTTTTTGGGGGGGGGGGGGGGGCAGAGACTATTTGAACAGTGTAAAAATACATTCAAAAATTCTACAGCAATTCAAAATTGCTGAAGAATTTTTATTCTTGAATCGGTTCAGGCGTGAACTGTCCAAGAGAAAATGTTATTCAAAGTTATTAAGACTGTTTCCCTCAGCAGTCTCTTAATTACTCTATACAAGGCCAAACCAAGCAGACCTATCCCAGTGTACATCATCAACTAGCACTTACCATGCATATACAACATAAAATACGTTATCCTCTGTTTCTTCACCATCGTGCTCTAATCCACTGTTATCGACATAAATCCTTTCCTTGATAAATATTACAGGCAGCTGTGCTGAAAGATTAATGAACTCCCGTCTCACTCCAGCGGTCAGAGGCAACATCCTGTGGCCACGTCCCTTCACTTTTCCACTAATTCCATTAAGAAACTGTTCTGTTTGGATAAACCCGGCTGTGGTGTCTTGAGAACGCTAACTATTGTTTGATTTAGAGCATACCATCGTGTAGAGTCAGAGGCTGAGACGGAGTAAATGTGGCGTTTAGGAGATCGTAGCCTTGATGGGATTCATATGGGCCTGTGCTGTCCATGGAGGGTGAAATTCCTCATGAGAGCCAGACTCTCATGATCGTGATTAACGGTGGTAGCGTTCCTCAAAAAAAAAACAAAAAAAAAAAAACATCCCAGCATTCATTTTGGATAAAGGTCAGTTTCCTCCTTGGTGAGACCCTTCGCTAAACAAGGAGCTGCGAGTGAAAATAAACTTCTGCCATTTAAAACAATGATGGCGGATGAAGGGCCCTCATATTCATCGCCGACCAACGCCATTGATCTCCAAGCCAAAGGCTGGCTGCAGCAGCTGCAGTGGCATTTGGTCTCACTAGTGTGTGTCTGCATGCGTGAATGTGTGTCACAACCCCATGTCTATCTGCTCTGCACGACAACCTCTCACAAAGTCTACCTTTTTTTTTCTCTCAATCTCTCTCTGTCACCTTTCCCTCCTTCTATTTTTTATCCTCTGTCATGCTTCACCGTGTGCATGCACAGAATACAGAACAGTAAACATGTTTCTGTATTTACCACACATGTACATGCTCGCCTTTGGCACAGCATCAGAGAGAGGGATCTGGTTTGCATTTCTCAGCAGGGAGGCTTTGGCCTCTTTGTCAACATATGAAATGAAATCAGATGCCGGGGACGCCCGTCTCTGAAAATCCGAATCACTCAGGCGTGTTCAAGAATAAACCTGGGCAATATTCTCATATCTCACAGATCGAGAAGCGTATCCATTCCCAATAGCATTCAATCTCTGTTGAATAAAAACAAAGGTCTTTTCTATTCTCATTAAAGATTTTTTTTCTCCCCTTCCTGCTCAAATCCAAACACAGGAATAATACGATTTCTTCACAGCTGGCTGATAAACCTGCTAATTATGCATGGCTCAGAGTCAAAAGCCCATTGATGTTTTTGTGTGTCTTCTTCTTCTCTGCCTCTGCTCTCATTTTGCTTTACCCTCGAGATAAACGGGTGGAGCTGTAGGGCTCAGGACACTCATGCATATCGTATGGGCATGCACACGCAGACACACACACATGCAGACACACACACACACGCGCACACACACACACACACACACACACACACACACACACACACACACACACACACACAAAGGCAGGGCTGCCACAAAGAGGCTAGCCAAGCAGAAATGAGAGGTGATGTCACACATCTGGACCCCCCCCCACCATCTTTCTGGTAAAGGGCAGGGCAGACTCACAGAAGCATGACAACCAACTGTGCCTTTAAGACACTTGTGTCAGGTGTCAGATATCAGTTTGGGCAAATCCATTGAGGACAAGATGGTCGCCTCATTTTTCCAACTGCAAAAGGTCTGCTATTACTTTCTGTCAGATCCAATGGTTGTTTCTGCCTGTCTCCAAATGGGCCTAATGGGCTGGAAGGGGACTTTGACATGGTTAGGTATCCCTGTATGTTGTTACCGTGGGCTGGTACTTGCCCAGAGGCAGTTTGTGAGGCTGTAATGGTGCCTCATTTTCATTGAATTGGATGTCTTGGCTACCATGTGACTGACAGTACAATATTTTTTATTGTGAAAAATCCACATATTAGTCCCATCTCTCAAGACAAAACAAGTTTTCCACAAATATTTTTGTTGTGTCTGTGTCTGAGGAAAAAAGGATGGGCGCGCACCTGTTGGCACATACAGTAAATGTGATTATTTTAACCCATATCAGAAATCCCATGTTTTCAATGTGACAAAACAGTCATATGTCCACATGTAAGGACAAACAAAAAAAAAAGGTTTTGACAAAAAAACTAAGGATCCACTTGCTAGAGTTTTCCAGAACTTTGAACCACAACAAATGGTCTTCCTTCCTTCCTTCCTTCCTTCCTTCCTTCCTTCTTTCCTTCCTTCCTTGCTAAGGAAGTTTGCTCAGTATGCATGTTTAAGTACTGAGCTCAGTCCATCTGCTAAAGAAGACCTTGGAGAAGCAGTTAAAACCTCTGGGGGAAAAAAAGCTAGAATGTGGATTTTTTTTTTTTAACTTTTGGTCAACCTAATATTTCCATGGTGAAGGATAAAATGTCACGCTTAAATTCAGATTGTGTTCAACTTGTTTTCCATAAAACATGTCCTGCAACAGCATGCCAAATCTCGGTCTAACATATTCTGAAAGTAACTACTGTAAATATGGCATGACTAACTAAAACTTGTCATGACTGTGCCTGAAGCCTGTAAATAAACAAACTGAAAAGAGAGAGAGTTAAAATGGTGAATTAAATCACTGGCATGCTGTTTATGATTATGTCAAAGGAATCATATGAAACTAAAATTCAAACTGCATCTCACATTTCCCTCTTTTTTTTTTATTTCTCTTTCTGTACCAGGCAACCCAGGAAGAATCCTAGCACCATCTCCCAAGACTCATGGGATAAGGCTTACCCACCTGGAGAGGGCTTCCAGACAGCCAAGGACAACCCCAGGTACTCCAGCTACCAGGGCTCCAGGAACGGCTACCCAGGTGGTTGTGGTGTCAATGCCAGAGTCCTTCTGGAGGCCCAGGAGCTCCTGAGGCAGGAGCAAAGGCGCCGAGAGCAGGAAGCCAAAGGGAAATTAATGCAGGAGAGCACCAGTAACAGCAGCTACGAGGGCTACTCCCCAGCTCACCTGAAGGACCCGGCCTCCCCCAAGGGTCCGTACCGCCAAGATGTGCCACCTTCACCTTCACAGTTAGCAAGGCTTAATAGGTTGGGGTCAGAGAAAGGACGACTTTTTTATTCTTGAGGAGTGATGTTGGGCTGACGGATAAAGAGCCGCACAGACAACTTTTGGCTCAGGAGCTAAAGGGGATCACCCCACGAAAGTGGACGCTACAAATCTGGACAAAGGACAGCCTAGAGGTCTTATAGCTTAGCGATGATCTTAGAGGTAAACAGCTGTGAAGTGTACTCAGTATGTGGGTGTTTGTGTTCAGTCCCTCGCTGTACCGATGACAGATACCAGTAGTCACTCAGTCACTCACCCTACTACAGACTTGAGACGCTCAGTGCCTTCTCTGCATTCACAAACACGATGCTCGTTCACAGTCGTCCAGGACTCTGATTCATCCAGATCTGGCACCGTCATGTACTGACAATCAAATGGGCAGACGGGAAAGTGAGTGGTCGTTCTTTTGAGCCCACGCTGGGGCGTACGTTTCTGTGTGGGTTTATGACAAGGTACATGTTTCATGATCAAGAATGTGTTTCGTGGCTTTACAGAGTGTCCTGTGGATGACTCGTCCCACCGGCCACAAATCACCCTTTCTTCACTTCACTGAAGTTCACGTTCAAACCCTTACCAACGCTGCCAGTTTTTCTCTGCAGTCTGTTTTCTCTGCTTCCACTGTTTTTCTCCTGAGCGACTGGGCTCTCTCTCATGAGTGCTCCCAGGGGAGCAGAGAAAACAAGGCAAAGTGTATGAAAGAAGCAGGGCACAGTGTGTATGTTATTAATAAAAAAGCCCCCCTCATAAATGATTCATATGGTGTGTTATCTCCATGAGGGAGACCCAAGCAGCGAGGGTAGACAGCTCTGATCCTCTGCCTGGCCCCCCTGCACTGCTCTGTGCTTGACTCGTTGGCCTGCCTGCCTTTCTGCCTGGAGCTCTGGCTTCCAATCCTCCTCTCCTTGTTCTTGTCGCCTCTCTGTTCATTACACTCCTTTCTTCTACCTTTCTGCTCTCCCCTCCTCCCACCTTTGACTCATCACACCCCTCCCCTTCTCCTTATTCTTCCTCCTGCTACCCAGTCCCACCCTCCTCCTCCTCCTCCTCCTCTTCGTCTCCCGAGTCAGGCTCTGCACTGAATTTTTCATCACAAGCCACCTGCTGCCTGCCAGAGCCAAAGAACGCTGCCACCAGAGGCACCAACAGAGGGCCTGGCTTCTGACATAAAGAGCAGAATAAAAGCATAAAAAGAGCCAGAATAAAGATGGGTAGAGAGACAATGACCCTCCTAGTGTGAGATTTGCTGGAGCTTTTCTCCCTTTTTTAACAAAAGGCAAAATTGTCCTCAGGAGTTAATTGCTTTCGATTGCAGTAATTGCTTTGTCTATTCTTTACCTTTTTAAGCATTTAGCCGACACTCGTCTCCAGACTGATTTGAAAAGAGGGAGCAGGTAGGGGTGCTATCTTGCTTTAAAAAAAAAAACCCACAGCAGTCAATGGATGAACTGAGGGCTGCTGGCTTTTAAAGGGTAGGTTGAACATAATTTCTGGCTTACCTCCATGGATATATGCACATCCGGTGATTTTCATCAGGTTTCTGGTGCCATCCTAACACAGAGGAGGTGGATGGGATTTTGTTTGCTGTGCCCACAGCACTGAAAAGTCCGCTACAAAAACATTTTCATAGAAACGTACGTTTCTTTGATTTGAAATTTCTCCAAAGATATAATGTGTATGAAACCTGCTGACAGTGTGCTAGCTCTAGTCACTAACTGTCAGTTAGCAGGCTTGTTAACTCAGCTGCTAACAAGACAGTGAGTTCACAGTTTCTTTCAAACCACTGACTCCTGTCTTATAACTAGTCCAATTTAGTGGAGAAGTTTTACTCCAACTGAGGAGGGTTATATAAAATCAGGTGGTGCAATGCAACTAATAAACTGTGATAACTTACCTCAGCTGTATTAGGGTGGATACAAAAATCTCACAGCCTGAATAAATTAAACCAAAACCATCTGCATGCTTGGATGCCACTGGGGGTATAATGTTGTTTCGACCCTTAAAACCAGTGAAGTTTTGATTATGAGTCACTGTAACCCAGTGGCTGGTGCCATTATAACCTGAGAGTATTCTCATTTTCATTCCAGTCAAAGTCTACTGCTGCTGATTGGCATTTTTTTCACCAAGAGAGAAGGAACTAATCAGTGAAATCAGCTGCTGTAGTTGTAGGTTGTAGGTTGGAAAGGAGACCTTGGGTGTCGATCACTGCCACAGCCCCACCAGCCCACCTCCGTAATTGTTGCCGTGGGTGGAAACAGATCCTCTTGGTCTGAACAAACCCTTCTTTAACATCACGACCGATCTCTGCCTGCAAGCCAACAAATGAGACCGAGCTGAGGTCGAACTTTAAACAAAAGGGAAATACAAAAATAAATAAATGGCCATCATCAAGCTGTGGAAAACAAACAGGCAGTGTGTAATTGCCCTTCACTCCTACACACTCTCCATATGCAGAGCGAAGCTGCGTGACGTACATTATCTCCTGTTGGTTAATGAACAAAAATGTAAGAAGTTGAAGAAAAGAGGATTTTTCAGTGGCATTATTTCAGTGTATGAACCTGTATAACAACCTGAGGAAAGTTCAAAGCACTGCTCTGCTTTAAGCCCATTAAAAATTCCCTCCTGCATTATGTATGTTCATGGGTGTAACAACACAAACACACTGGGGCCCTTTACCAGTGTATGTGTTTTTATATCTGTGCCACAATGGGCTGATGAAAATAAGATACAAACTGTGCAAGTGAGGATGAAAAAAATCTCCACTCTGAGTGGTTTTTGGTTAAAAGTGTCTGGTTGAGTGGCCCACACTTCCTGCTGTGAACACTAGTGCGTCTCGCAATACAGACTAGCACATTTTGAAGGATGTATTTGACCCTTGCTCTAAATGTCATGGATTTTGCTGCTCAGCTGTCCAGTTACGGGGTCTAATAAAAGTGCCTGAGTTAATATCATAATATTGTACACAAAGAGGGACACGATGTGATTTGTTTGTCAGTGACACTACAGCACACACACTACAGTGTGTGTATGTATTGTTTGTTTGTTTTTTTTTTTACATTTTTAATATCATATAAAAATGTGTCATTTTTGGGGTACTCCTTCCTGAACCTGTATTATTTTATTCACAAGAGCCAACACTTAAAAGCGGTTATCAGTGTATTTGTATCCTGTTTGACATTGCCTTCAACCATGCTGTACCATGATGTGTTTTAAAGTATAAAAAAAAAAGAAAAGAAATGGAAGCTAATGGAAGCTGATGTGCAATTGTTTTGTTTTGTTTTTCCAGAAAACTTTTACATATATTAAGAAATGTATGCAGCCACTTTTTCCTGTACATATCAAATTTAGAATAAAACGGAAGGCTGTTCCATCCTGTTTACAACCT
Source organism: Toxotes jaculatrix (assembly GCF_017976425.1). Lineage (NCBI taxonomy): Eukaryota > Metazoa > Chordata > Actinopteri > Toxotidae > Toxotes > Toxotes jaculatrix. The sequence goes on along the minus strand of NC_054407.1, from coordinate 22,752,841 downwards.
GCATGTCTGTTTTTTTTTTTTTTTTTTTGCTTGGCCCTGGCTTTGAAGAAGGATCAGACAAGTCTTCAATTAAACGGGAATGATTCTGCCTTCAGATCTGAAATCTGTCAGAGCTGCTTGCTGATGTCTTCTTCTGAGACCGACAGAGGGTTTGACGAAAAGAAAAGACGTAACATACCATATTAATTCCATTCATTAATTCCCGTGGGGAAACGGTGCAGCAGCTGACGCACAAACATAAGTAAAACCAACATTTGGCTCCTGTGCAACAACACCGTCTACCTGTGAGACTGATTTGTTGAATGCAGTGGTGTAATCTCCCTAAACACTATTGTGTTTCCTGTTATTAAGTCCAACCTCACTCCCATTGTCCCTCACAGGGGACCTGTTGAGCGGCTCCCTGCTACTGTTTTTGTTCTTAAGGTCAAAGGTGACGTCCTAACCAAATACCATTAATGCTACTTAAGCCAGCTGGCTGTGTGTGTTGGGAGAAACCGAGACATGAGAACAGAGGAAAAAGAGGTGGAAGCAAAGAAATCCCTTCACCTCATCCTGTGCTTTTATCCTTCACGGCAGTCTGTTCTTTTTATTGGTTTCATGGTGTGAGATTCAGAGGGAGTGTTGTACATGCAGGACATTGTGTCACCGTGCCATGGGCAGACTCAGACCAGAGAAGGACTTTTTTGCTCTTTGAAATTTTGAGTCATAGACAGTTGACAACCTTCAGAGCATTTCCTTTTGCGTTTACTGAGGAAACCCACATGCACACACAGGTTTGCATTAGTGAGGAAATTTGGCACTCACAAGTGTGGATTTACAAGAACACAGGATGCTGTTCAGCTGTCTCAGTCCTCTCTACATTGGTATTCAAACACAGCTGAAATATGGAACATGCAGAGTGCTTCTTGGGTTCACTGCAGTTCCTGTAAGACCAGTCTGTCAAAACATGTGAACATGTACAACAAACAGGCGCATTCAGGTTTGATCTCTTGGGACTCGAGACCTATAATCCTACAAGATTGGTGGTCCAATCTTATATATTGCATACAGCCATTTGAGTTGTCCTCTGAGTTCAAAGGACAGGTGGAATTTCCATTACAAACCATGAAGGTAAAAAGGGAGCCCCTGGATATCACCCCCTGGTAATCAGAGGTGAGTTTTCCCATAATTTTAAAATGATTCCTTTCCAGGGATTTCACTCTTTCACGGTGAAGAACCACAATTTCTCATCATGAATGAGGTTTGATTTTAAACACAGAACTGCATATAATTAATCATAAAATGTTGTTTACTCTCCTTTTGATGTTTTCCCTTCATATTTGTTAGATTATTTGGTAGTTGTTTTTTAGTTTTTTTTAGTAGAACAACCATTTTTGGAACTTCTTCTGACACAATTGCAATGCCAAGTGTGGGCTAATACAATATAAGATTTATTCCATTGTTCCAATTGCATGTTATCAATAACCAGATTTTTCTCTCTTGTTCAGTTTAATGATCCATGAAACAATCAGTGCACAACATGCTTCTGGTGCAATGTCCAGAATGTGCATGGAGAAATTCCATTAATTAATAAGCTGTTTCTCTTGGCCGTACACAACAGAAGCACAGTCTGATACTGTTTGCTGTTAGGAGTTCCACTGGAGTAGTTAATATTCCAGTGCTGCTGAGAGGCTGCTTGCAGATTATCCTTTTTTGGAAAGAAAACTCTGATGTCTTCCCAAAAGAAACCATCTAACAGGTGATCGTTGTTGTGTAACCTTAGTCTGCTTCAGTTCTCTGCCAAAGGCTGCCCAAGAGATCCAAAAACATGCATGAAAGATGGAATTGGTAGCTCTCCAATGCAAGAATTAACCTCAATTAAATCATATCTTTATTAACGGCAAACATCAGACTAATGTGTTTCAGCATAAAATCTTTCATCACAGCATTCATACTCACGACACTTGCCCAGGTTTTCATAATTCCTATGGAAAATTAATATCTAGCGTCTACATGATCGTAGGTGCTGCTGTGCATTTAAAAATATAATATATATACAAATATAATTTCTTGGAGCTGCCATTTTTTCCCCCTAAGTACAGTAGAGATACAGGATTTGGTGTCATTGGTACAGAAGCATCTTAACATGCGTAACAACACAGTGACACACATTCTACAGGACCAGTAACATCCTGCTCTATAGGCCAGTAAACTTTACCTTCTGTATTATTTCTCATTCTCCTATAGCAGCACGGCAACATTTTAATGGGCTCCACATCACCCCCGGAGCAATGTCACGGATCATTTCAACAACAGCCCTTTCTGTCAACAAAGAGCCACAACAAGAGGCTGCTAAACCTTTTATTTTACAGCCGCCACCGCCATCTGAGCACCGTGTCGCCATTAATGAAGCCTATTATTTTGTTTAATGTCACGCTCACCTCGCACAGGGGAGGTTTAGCCGTTGAGCTTACTGGGAGGTCGGATAAGCTCCTATTCAGAGGTGACACCTGTTTCTGCTCACTTACTGTTTTTTTTTTTTTTCCCTTCAACGTTCATGTTGAGGAAGAAGAGCTCAGAGATGACACCATCCCTCTGGAATTTGGGGAGGAAGCTGGAGAGGTTGCAAGAGCGGGGGAAGACACGGAGCCATAAAGCAAGATGGGAGACAAAGGAAACTAACTGAGGAAGTTCTCCAGATACAACCTCCTTTCCAGTTGTCAGACATCTGGAAAGAGTTTTTCTTTTTTTTGTTTGTTTTACTCTAGTATCATGATGTTTTTGACCTTCTTAAAAACCACACAGATTGAACAATCTCATGTACACGTTGCTGACATACAGAAATTTGTCCAAAATTCTTTACTACTTTAAATGTGCAGATCCAGCCATTTGTAGTGACTTTCCTAAGGTAGTACAGTAATCTGTAAACAATATGAGGAATGTGTTACTGCATTGAGATGAGATCCTACTGTCATTACACCCTGTATCAGTTTGTCTTCAAGACAAATTGCTGAACATTTATCAACTGTAGTGCAAGCAAGTCACATATCTTAGTCCTTATTATTCTACTTTTGCTTCCTAGAATTTCCCTCCTTAGTTTCCTGGCACTGTTGAATTACAAAAAAAAAAGAAAAGTCTAGCAATTATTGGATGTTTTCATTTCATTTTATTTCACAGCTGTTTTCCAACTCAAACTTGAAACTAAGCTCTTGTGGTGAACATTATGCAACAAAGATGTATATCTGCAGAGAAAGGAGCAGTCATTCTCTTATTTCAAAGCTTTTTCTGTTCTAGGGCACTTCACTGGAAAAGGTATCTTCCTCTAAACATTCAGGCTGGACCGTCTGTCTGCTTAGACTTAGGAGAAGATGATGGTTGTGTTAAAGCTAAGGTGAGAGGAAAAACAAAAGATTGAAGGGAAACAGATTTCAAAGGGAAACGAAACAAGTAGCTTCATACAATACAATTAAACACAGGAGAAAACTCTTCAGGGTGGCCAAACCCAAAATAATAAATACAACCCACTACTATCTGCAACACAGAAAAAAACAAATCAGGCCCAAAGGAAACATTAAAATACTAAAAACCCATCAAGCACTCAGCATCACCAGCACAGAACGGGAGAAACAACTTCCAGGAGCCCCCAAACCCTACAAGCATTGACTCCGACAGGATTCTGTCCAACTTCCCTCCGTCAAATGCTCCATGAAATGACTCTAACACGCCATGCTCTCCTCCGCTTAGCCCCACTTAGCCATGAAACCCCCTTCCTGCATTTCATGCCTCCCGTAGTTGGACACTGAGCTGTTTGATGCTGGCAGGTTCCCAAGCTGGCTTCCGAGAGGATGTGCGGCTTGTCTCCGTGGTATCCTGCAGGAACTCTGATCTGAAAGGACTGAGACATATACCTGAATCACATGAATGTTGTGTTTTCAGTTGTAAGAAAGGCCACAACCCTCACTGTTATGCAAAAGAGTGGAATTGTTTTTAACTGACACAGAAACACTATGAATTACAACTGATCAGATCACATGAAGGGCTGATCTCTGATCTCTACAGAAGAAGACAGCATCATTTCATTGGTAGGACACTCTTAAAGTTGTTATCCTGAGGTATGTCCTTTTATTTTTTTTCTCCATTTCTGGTGAGAAGCAGTCTCTGGGTTTTTCTTGCCGGGAGCTAGCAGACTGATTGTTTTTCGTGGCGAATGTACAGTAAAAGCTTTCATGAACTGAAGACAGGTTGTATCAATATTGTTTTGTCAATTATTAATGGAGTGTAGCAAAGCAGCCATGAAAATCTTGCAGATCGTTACATGAAGAAACACAGCTCATGAGGAAAGTGTGCACAAGTCAAAGGGTTTTTAAGTTTTTAAGCTCAGTGGAACAAATGACATTGAAAGTTGAAATGATTATTGGTTTCTTTTACTTTTTAGTTTGTGGGGAATGCGTCGTCATCCACCTGTTGTCACAGTTATCATCATTTAAGACACACCTCCTGCTGATTTCATGCCTAAAAGGTCAAACATGAACAAGCTTTCTACTGTTTAGAACACAGAAGACCTTCTGTAGTTAGTTCAACATTGTCCCGTTTCCTACACATGCAAGTGCCTTCTGTTTGCTTTTGTATACACTCCACTCTGATGTCAAACTCACCACAGCTGGTGTTCTCATCAAACAAAGAAACTTTTTGCAGCCGTCTTTCGAGCCCACAGGAGGTGGGTGTTTCATATTTAAAAGATGCATTTTAAACGGACTATCACTGCAGCTTTACATCTGTCAGGAAACTGAACTTTGTGATTCAGTTGTCAGTCCTACAAACAATCCACAAACAGGGTTCAGCAGGTTCATGCTGTCTGCACTCTGTTTCACAAGCTGAATGGCAGAAGGAATGCAGCTCATGTGGAAAGTGCCCTGCACGCGTTAAAGACTTGACATTTAATGATTATTAAATGCATCGTATATTACATTTTCCAGATAATGATGCTGTTGGTTTGGGCCTTGTATAATCCATGACTTTGCACCTTTACCAGTTACACCACCTGAATGATGATTGCTGGGATTAAACTCACTCATTTTAATTTCAAAGAACAACAAATGAATATTAATTTATTCTTATTTGCATTAGTGCAGAGAAAATGTTGAAGTTAACGCTTTTCAACACCTTGTGGCAGAAGACTCCACAGTACATCCAGCTGTTTATTTTATAAATTTAGTTCCATTTTGCATTACCTATTTGGCCCCTGATGGAAAATTCTCTTTACACTGATGGCTTACTCACGTCATCATGATTTTGTCTGTAGATTTTGCAGTCTTTGAGTGAGCATTTAACTTAGAAGCACATTACAGAGCTTTCAGTCCCGAGTGTGAGAAACTCAGATGAGAAAAGTTACTCAGTATTCAGTTTCTTTCATTTACATCTCAACACCTCTAACTGATATTGGCACTTCATGATGGTTGATTGACAGCCCATATCTTTCACTTCTCACTTCTTGGTCTGTTTCTTCTGGAGGTTGCACAGAATGTGACCTGGTGCTGATCTTTTGCCTTTACCTCTCCCGTTACTTCCTGTCCTAATTTTCACCATCCAGTAAAGGGGCAGAAAAAATATGTTAAATAAAGGAAATGACCTCAGGGTTCAGGCCCAAGTTTTATTAGGCAGAGACAAGTATACAGTGTTTGGTGGAACCAGATGTTGTGTGATCACAGGGCAGAGATAGGTGAACGAAGGGGAAAGTACCACCACCTGTGGAGGGAGGTACCAGTGTGGGTGACCATCTGGTAGAGGTGCTGAAAGTAGTGATCATATAGTGTGTGTGTGTGTGTGTGTGTGTGTGTGTATGTGTGTGTGTGTGTGTGTGTGTGTGTGTGTGTGTGTGTGTGTGTGTGAGAGAGAGAGAGAGAGAGAGAGAGAGAGAGAGAGAGAGAGAGAGGAGAGAGATTTGTTGCTTTTTCCATTTTGTTGTTTACATCAAAGTGTTACAGTTGGAAAAGCAGAAGACTGATGTTTCATATTTTCTCGTTGCTAACAAATGTCATGAAAAGATTCAAGCCAACAATGCGAGTGTTGATATTTAGTTTACAACTGTGTTTAATTTTGCAGGAAAGGCTAAAACAGCTGGGTGCAGCAGTTTTTAAGCAAACATTCTTCTGACAGGAGAAAATGCAGCTGTGCATTTGGGGACTATTTTCAGCTGTGGATTAATACATATTTTATGCTGTAATGAGTATTTAGGGCAGCAACTACACTGCTGATGTTCAGGGTAATGAAGGAACAGATCAAGGACAGTGTGGCTCATTAATGTATTTTTAATGGTTTTGGACAACAATGGAACTCTCTAGGGCGGGGGGGTCAGATCATCACACTTGTTAGAGAAATCAATTCATTCTTGGTTTTGGTCTTGGGATTTTATTTCCAGCTCTATTTTTTAAGATTTTCTAGTGTTAAGTCATATATATGTTTCAGGACATAATTATTAAATGTATTTTAAAATCAGATATATTTTATTCATGTTGGATTGTGACATTTCAGGCTAAACCTCCTTGTTTTGGGTAATAAATTTATTATTTTGAGATTTGGATTTTTGGTAATTGAACTGTGCATTATGTTATTGTTCTTTTCTTTTCTATTATTTTATATTCCTCAGATTATGTGGAAATTGTATTATTTTTTGACTTCATGTAATAGTAACATAATAAGTAATTAAAAGAATTCATCATGCTTTGTATTTGTTGTAAATGACTGAAAGAAGTTTCATGTTCATTCATTTAATTACTGTCAATCCAGTGACAGTGTGGTCCCGAAAACCAATGACTCTGCTTAGATTAGTTACTGCGCATGCTCCACGAAATGCGGAAGCGTTTGAAAAAGCGGGAGCGTTACGTTTTTGGACGTCATCCTAACCGTCGCTGGCTTTTGAACTTTCACCTGAGCGTTTGGCTTTACTTGATAAGGGTAAGTAGATAATTTATACTTACGTTCATTTACTTTAATGAATGAATGAGTAGCAGTTATTCGACATTTGTGAGACACTTGGATAGTTTTTGTATAAACATGCATTTTGTCACTGGTGTGTTGTAGTTAAGGCTAGCGCAACTTTGCTTTAGCTAGGCTATTTACACTTCGGGTACATCTCTCACAGTTGCTTTTGTGGACGGAAAAACTCCCAAAACAACCGCGGAGCCGAAAAAATACCGTATTGGCTGCAGCTAGCAGTGTCAATCAGTTTAGTACTGATTTTAGGGAAGGCAGTGTCCCTTTTAAGAGGCCTGTGCTGTAGCGAGGCTAGCGGTTCTGCTATGAGAAAGTGAGTACCAGGGTGTAGTCGTAACCGCGGTAAATTATTGCGTTTAGCGTTGTTCAGTTATTGTTCGTCATTCTTCTGTTTACCAGAGAAGTTCAAGTTACAGCGCAACACTTCGGCGGTCTCATGTGTGGCGTTAATGCTAATCTGTCTCCTGTTTTTGTTTTTCTTCTCTCTACCGGCGTTTGTCACGGCTCGTTAATTTTTCAGTTAGGGGTCACGCAAATACCGCGGCGACCAAGGTTTGGCGCAAAGGTAGCAGAAAGCTGTGCAGCACAGCTGGTCAGGTAATAGCCGCCCAGTTTTATGCAGTGTTGGCAATGTTGTTGTGATCCATATTTCAGCTTTTATAGTGATTGCTTGTATCTGTGTTACTCTCTTATTCTAGTTTTTCAACAAATGTTTTCAGTGGTCACTAGAGAGTTCAAACTTAGATATGCCTTGTATTAATTTTGTAATGTATGCAGCCATAATATTTCTGTACATCTCCAACTGTACGAAATCTACAGGTTGCTCTTAAATTATACTTCTTCATAAAACTGTAAGTTGTAAGTGTGGACTTTTGTAGATCTCCATATTTCAAATATCATGTTTAATGTTGTCTTCCCTCCAGTGTCTTGCCACACTTTATCTAGACTCAGAAAAGGTACTTATTTTTATATTTTACTCCATAGGACACAGACACAGAGGCCAACGCTTCCATGGTGCAAACTGTGATCAGAGTGTATGTCATACACAAGGAGGATGCAGAGCTTGGGGATAGCGCAGAGGACATTGGTGTCTGGACTGAAGGTGTGCAGGTACACAGTTATTTGGAGATCATTGTGGTTGCTTGTGCTCTGTTACTTGGACTGATAAACAGTTTGACCCTAAGCTACCCACCAGAAGTCCTGTAGAAAATCCTTCTAAATCTTCTAAATGGTGTAATGAAATTACATTCATTCAATGATCGATTTTTTTTGTGTGTATTTTCCTCCTTGAATAATTAAAACTTGTGATCTTCAGGATTAGCTCTTTTCCTGTTTACACACACAAGTAAATGACCAAAACATAGATTTCAGTAAATATGTGGACAGTGTGTGGGAGTTTATTTTTTGATCAGAGGGAGAGAGAGAGAGAGAACACGAAAATGACAGAATATATTCAGCCTTTTTTTTTTCTTTTTTTTTTAAGAGTGTATGTGTGTGTGTGCACACAACACTCTGCAACGACTAAAGTACCTCTCTGAGTTCGCATAGATCCCATTATTTCCTCTCTTCCTCCCACCTGGTGATTTGAGGTGCTGATAAAAAAAGGACTGCTTGATGATTCATCACTTTTTCTCAGACCTGCTTCTGTTCATCCCAGTCTTTATTTCCAGGTGAGGAGCGACCAGACAGGGAACGTCTTTATCCTGTTTTAAGTGTAATGTCAGAAGCCGCAGTGCGACACTCACTGTCAGCGAGCCTCCTCTTACAGGTTCACATTTCTTTTCAGAGCCAGTTCATTCGCTACAATGGACTTGTGGATCAACCCTGAGCAGGGTGTGATTAATTCTGAGCCACCGGACAAGATGTCATCCTCTCTCTTTGTCCCATCAGTCATCTGATGCTGGTGGATGGTAATCACCTCTTACGTCTCACTGTGACCCCACAGATGGTTCATTTTGGTTAAAGAGCCACACCGAAACCCAATCACAAGCTGGGCAACCAGTTCTGCCTCCTTTGTGTTATTGACAATGAAATGTGTAGATGTTGCAGGGGACAGACAGGGAGTGAGTTCTGTGATGGTGCCAGTAGGGATGAAGATTAATGACACCGTCAGGCCTGTGTCTCCTGTTTAATAATGCTTATTCATCACTGTCGCTGCATGCTGACGGCTGTGCACCGTGCAAACACATACACAAAAATGAGATAAGCGCACACGTAATTCCACACACACTTGCCTCATAACTAGAATGAGAGATTATTTTTTCCACTTCATATTCACAACAGTTTATTCATGTTTGTCTGTGTGTGTGTGTCTGTGTGTGAGTGTGTGTGTAGGAGTAACCTGACATATAAAGTCTGCAGCTGTGTGCGCTCATGAAAGTGTTTCTTCTCATTGTAGTGATCTGTGTTTAGTAGATTTGCATACAATTGCACAAAACAAGCTTATCACAGGGACTTGTGGAGCATGTGTAAACATCTTTTATGTGATTTGAAAGCAAGGTGCACAACCATATGCCTCGCAGAGGAGATGAAAGGAGGCTAGAAATGAAGAGAAACAACTGAATGAGGAAAAAATAAGGGACCTCTGGCCCTCTACTGCTGTGTGGATGAAAGCCATTTTGTCTTCAGTGTTTCTCCGTTCCTCCTTTCCCCTCTCGCTGTGTATTTGTGTGTATGTGTGTATTGCTCTCTTTCTCCCTCGGCTTCCACTTTTCTTGCACAGGCATTTCTCTTCCTAATGGAAAATAAAGACTGGAGAGTGGCCAAGATAGGGGCTCCAAATGAAAAACATGGAGTCAGTGACCTGAGGCCAAGGCTTGTCCATCTGGGCCCTGAAGCCTGAATGAGTCTGGCTCTTCTTTTCGAGGCTGCCACTGACGTCCACCTGATTTAGAAAATACATAGATGTTATGAAGATGTTTGGGAAGGGGACTGAAGAGTTTCAGGGTGTTTTCAGGTTGTTTTTTTTTTCCACATGAAAGGCAAATTCAGACCTGCTCCAGTATCTTACAAGATCTTTGCAGACACACCTTGTCTCCTCATCTCTCCAGTTCCCTGTTGGGATCAACTATCTCTCACTTTATCTCATGGAAGAGTAGCTTTTATTAGTTTGCCCAAAGTTTTTGCCATTATTGAAAGATAGGAGCTGAGTAAGATTACTGTGGAGCCGCTGAGATTTCAGCCAATGGGAGTGTTGATTGTTGTGAAAGTGTTGTGCTGCAGAGTTGACAACATGATCAATTTCAAGTGTCCTTTGCAAATCTGCAAACTGATCAGAAGTTGAGGGATGATACCTGAGTGCGGCCTTGGCTTGAAGCTATAATTTCTCTTTTTAAGTAATTTGCAGAAATAGATGTTCTTTGCAGTCAAGGACGATAAAAAGCCTCAGCAGCGTCTCTATATTACACGTTTTCTGAGAAGATTTCCCAGATTAAAGCAGCTTTATTTGCAGAAATCTTGACGTGAATAGATTACACTCAGTTTCTAAATATTTTCTCTCTGCTATCCTCCTTAATATCTTTGTCCATCCAACCTCCAGTTTTAACAAACTGCCCTCCAAACCAGCTAGCTCGCCCACCACACTATTATTGTCCAGATTTGGCCACTAGTCACATCGTGTAATGGCTGAGAGGGTTAGTCTGTGCTTAGCCCACACATCCAGCTTATCTCAGACTGCAGAGACCAAATGAAACAAAAGGCTAAATAAGGGATTTGGCGCTAGCAAGGCTGTGGCTAACGATTCTCCCACTAGCATAAATGCTTTTCAATCATATAGGCTAATGCTTCAGCTACAGCAGTTATCCTTGTGTAGCTCCACAGAAATTGTCCCAAACTGCAGTCCAGTTTGTAGCCTAAGGTAAAACTGTCAGGCATGTTCTCACCCTCGTCACTAACAAGATATTCTGCTTTTTTTTAAGGAGGGTTCCCACCACTGATCAGCTCAGCCAACTCCATGATGATGTTGAAAGTTCTGGACAAATCAAGTAAGTGGATCAGGAGTTATTTTGTGAGACTGCTCTTCCAGAGATTAAGAATGAACTTTAATGCTGAACAGTCATGCATATTGCTGTATGTTCATATGTAGTGATACAAATGACTGAATCCCAAATGAAAATGATGTAACGATATCAATATACAAATATCCGCAACCCCAAATAATATCATGGAAGAAAATACCAAATAATTCTTATATACATAAAATAGAGCGCCTGCATCCTGGATATAGAGGCAATTAAGCAATACAATGAGTTGTGATATGGGCAACTGGCCATACAACACAATTTGATTTTGTATTATGCTTATGTTATGTTACATAGCCTATCAAACAAAGGGACAAAGAGCCAGAAAAGACAGACCCTTCCTGCTGTGGATGTTTATGTTAATGATGTATTTGTTGTAGTCTGGTGTACGTAGATGAAATATATCAAGCAGTGACTGTAAAGAGAATCTACATCAGTTTGCAGCGTGTAGTGGTCTAAATGGTCCTTTAACCAATCTGGGTTTATTTCGGAGATGTATTTAAGTGAGACATATAATCTGCTCTGCATCTTGTCTAATTGCACTGGATCATACTCTTTCTTATGTGGCACAGGGTTTAAGGCCCTTAGAGTTTTTTTTCTGATCAGTGTATTATTACATATGCTAAACATTCCACTTATCACACCCATCTCACAGAGACTAATTACCATTTAAGGTTAAACTGCAAATGTGCTCCCACCATTTGCATATATGTAAATCATGATTCTTTTTGCATGTGGTGGTAAGAGTTTTTTTTTCCGGCATTTAACCCGATTTTAACAAAGGACTGTAACAAATGGGTGTTCACTTTCTCCCGACCTGCTGTCTGTGCCGTCAGCAGAAACAATTAGGCTTCCTGTGGTCAGACATGATAGTAAAATGCCTAATTACATTGTCGTTGTCTTCTGCCAGCATTCAGCTCAGCCAATTGTTGGACAATGAAATTAGCCATCCAGTTCACTAAAGCTGTCTTGAGGAAATTATTTTGTGGGAGTGTTATTGTGTGTGTGTGTGTGTGTGTGTGTGTTGTATTTGTTGGTACCACAAGTCAGTTGTAAAGCTTCATGCTGGATATGTGAAAGCTAATTTTTTAACGTAAAAATAGAAATTTTCTTTTGCAAAATGTTGTTTCCTCCTTCCTTTGAATTCAGTTTCCTATTCCAAGTCTCTCTCTCTTTCATACTAAATTTATGACACTCGCATTTGCCAAGAAGGGAATTCAACACAGTGGACTGTGGGAAACAGACTTCAAATGTGTTTTAAATACAGACGGTGCAGTAGTAGTCTCTTTAAGGTTTCTTTTCTCTCATGTCCAGCCTAATAAACAAAGCTGCCAAGAATCCAGTGTCTTGCAAAATCCTGTTTATTTTCCTTTTATGTAGTAAACATACTTTTGAATATGATTTTTTTTTTTAAATCTCAGCTTTGTTCAAACTACAGCTCTAAATCAGCCAGAACAAACTGTACAAATAACCATGTTGCTGAAATCTTGAGACAAAACCGAAGCAGAACCACTGATTGAATGATGACAGTCGCTTTAAGTTGCATTTTTGATAAGTTTGGGTGAAAGGTGAAACTTAGATCTCTGAGTTACTAATAACCATCATCATCTCAACAGCTTGAAAATTATAGTATTTCAACAGTTGAATTGCTTAGATCTACAGGTCAGAGTTTTCTGTGCGATGAGGGATTATCACTTATAATGAACATCGCCAAAATGGATGAAGAGGGAATGCTGGGGTTGAGTACACTGATGACTGAATCAGGTTCTGGAGAAAGTTAAGAAAGCCTCCTTCTAGACATATGTAGTCTCTGAAAATGAAAGTGGTTTGGAAGATCTGACTCAGTGGGTACATCCACTTACTCTCTTTGACTGTTCTTGATAAGAGCATCTGCTCAGTGCCCTTTATTGACCGTTACTGTAATAAGGATCTTCTGTAGTGGTAAAGGCTGCGTATGTTGACGTGTATGAGCTGTTTCATAGCTCAAAACTACATAGATTGTGACTGTGATTTCCTCTGACCTTTCTATGTAATGGCATGGAGCTCATACCCTGCTGCGTATGGATCTCCCTCAACAAGTGAGTGTTTTGCGGTTCTTTGACATTTAACCTTTGCTCACATCTGCTGTGGTAAATAAAAATTCTACTCTAAATTTTCATTCATTGGAATTCGACACAGAGCACATTTTTCAGGCAGCTCTTACCAAAGGTTGAATAATGAGAAAAGGTTCCTGTTGAGGGTTACAGTTGTGAGATTGTAGTGTTGAATATCAGATTATTGTCCGGCTGATATTTAGCTTTTGTGACACGAGCACTCCATTCGTTACCCTATGATTCAGTTGTATAGTAATCCCTATGCAAGCAACAGAGGAAAGAAATCAAAATGTTGGTCTGTTAGGTAGCAGTGGGTTGCATTTTCAAAGGTATCTGACAGACATGTGGAGTCTGCCTGGAATGGTGAGATATTTGTCTGGTGCAAAACCAATATTTAAATCCATTATTTCTACAGGCTGCACCATCTACTGCCCTGCCTTGCCATAGGCTAGGACAGTGAAAAAACCGAGACTGTGAGTATATTGGATTTTAATGTTGGTTTTGCTCTAAGCAGACATCATCGCATCACAAAAATACCTTTGAATGTACAACCCACCGCTGGGTGAAAGGTAAAAGAAAATGTATACTTTGACTTTTCCCCTCAGGTTTGCATTAGGAATGCCAGGTGACCAAAACAGAGCAGTACAAAGTCTAAAATGGGGTAGGGTGTGAAACCGTTTGAGTACTTCTGCATTTCTTTAGCGCAGTGATACAAAAGAGATCAAGAAAAGTGAAATAAAATACCTAAATGTCTTGATTTTACTGTGGGGAATGATGCATTTCTATGAACGTATGTCTTCTAATCAAACTTTGACAAGACATAAAGCAAATAAATGGAGTGCATTATTTTTAGGTGTGCAGAGATGTTCCTTGTCGCACTACAAGCATCACATCTTGTGTAGGAACTCATGTTCACTTCTGGTCACATCCTCGCAGAAACTTCCACTTTGTTTTGAAATGAGGCTGTTTGACATGCATTAGATGGTTCTGTCCATTTTACACGCTATCAAAATAAAAGCCAGGGCCCATCTATCCACAAATGCTGCGGTTATGGATATGATGTAGATAGATTTGTCTGCCTTGGTTGCTATGAGCTGAAGCAATTTTCTGATCCCATCGTGCCAAAAGCCTGCAGCATGCAGAAGTGTATTTGGGTTTTTTTTGTTTTGCTTTTTCCTTTTTAAAGAATTTCTACTCTTGTTTCTTGCCACCAAGTTTCAAAAGATAAATGTGGGGGCGTAAGATGGAAAATTCACACAAAGAATAAATTGGTTTTTCATATATGTGCATGTACAATAACTGTGTTTATTAATGTAACCATTATGACAAAGTTCCCCTAACCTAAGGAAGGACTCATTTTTCCCTGATTCCCTAAAATTAACCACGTTTATTATTGTAACCATGATAACCAATATTTGGGACACCACCCCTGTAAGCGTGCTATTTTAGGAAATGCTCCTATGGGACATATCAAAGGGTAGGGACAAATGACATATTTGGCCATATAGGTCCGGGGACTTGTTGTAAGGTTTGTTTAAGGCACTAAAACTAGTTGTTTAAGATTATGGAGTGATTGTAGTCTGGGTTTAAAGGAACCGTTCTAGTTATAGTTCTATCTACAAATTTCTCTGATAGAAACCACTGCAACAGAAATAACGCCACCTTAACATGCAATTTACGTTTTTTGTGATTTTGCCTCCTGACAGGCTACAAAATTCTAACAATTCATAATTGCAGTGTAAACAGACATAGTAGTCATTATTACAGCGCCAGCCCCTCGAGATCTCAAATGGCCCCTTTGGATCCATCACCTCAGTTTTCTCCATCTTCCTGCCCTGGTGTTCAGCCCTCTCTTCTTTCTATTAAATGCTTCAATGGGAGTTACAAGACACTCAATCATTTCCTTCCCCTTTGATCAAAGCTGATGGGGTGGTGGAGGGAGTCTCATTGTGCTGGGACTCCAGGGTAAAGAGGCTGGACCCCTAGGGGTCAACTGCAAGCTCACACAGATATTACATCATGTTTATCTAGAAGGGGGTACAGACTCATCCTCAGCCATATGTGCCAGTGTCCTGCAGGATGGCTTTGATCTTGACTAGCTGCTGCCCTTCTGCTTCCCCAGGGTCAGATACAAGTGAAGGCCATAACTTCTCTCAGATTAAAGCTGCTAAACCTCTTTGCTAGGGGCCAAAGATGCTATTCGCTGCCCTTTGGCCTTTGACCTGTCCCATGACGGCTGCAGAGAAAAAATAAAACCCCTGTTAACCGTGGTTGTGGAGGGACAAGCAGCAGTATTACTTTGAAGCAAAGGGTGATATGAAAGTATCAAGTTAGCTTGAGACCTGTTTCTGTTTTTATCCCTCTTTCCGTCTCTCTCTGGCCATTTCATGCTGTCAAGGTGATGTTGCCGGGCAACAGCCAAAGGGAAATGGGATTCGGCATGGCAAGGTCAAGACTGAATTCCTCACACATCTCCCTCTGTCTCTCACACACACACACACACACACACACACCCCACACCCTGTGGCAGTGAACCTTTAGCTAGATGCTGCAAATCCCCTGAAATCCTCCTTGACTTTTTATTTTCATCTGATTCTGAGCCGCCCGACTCTTTGCCCTGCCTTTATCCGTCTCAGACATTGCCTTTCTCCTGCCACTTGTTATAAAGCTGGGGGGATGGAGGAGCAGGATGGGAAGAGGTATCCCTCTTAATGTGCCAAGAGACCATCTTGCTTTTCCACAGCAGAGGTGTAGAGGGATTACTGTGTTGACACTTCTGTGTTGACCTTCAGTCCATAAGGGTCACACAGATGATAACTCCATTGTCCAGTCAGGCTGAGATGATGATGATTGTAAAAAGAAAATCTAGCTTATAGGAGTCTTTGAGAACAAGTTTGACGAGTATTTGTTTCAAGATTATAGAATTTGATTGCTCATGGACATTCGTGGAATCATTTGGAGATGCTGTGAATCTTGGGAAAATAGTTCTGTTGATTTTGTGCTTTAGGTGTAAGCAGTGACTGGTTAACATCTTGCACATACATCATGATGGTACTTTTGTATTTAATGTAGTCGTAATCGTGGTTCCCAACCTGTTTGGCTTGTTACTTTTTAACATGAAGCCATTTGACTCATAATTGCTTAATTGCATATCATAAGTTGTGAGCATAGGACACGTCCTGTAGTTCCAGTAACAAAGAAGTCATCGGCAGCAGCTGTTCAAAGTTCACGATTGGGTTTTTAGCAAAGTAGCACTCACTATCAGTTCTCTGTTCTATTACAGCCACCCAAAGCATAAATTTTACATGGTGTCGTATTCTCAGCTAACCAAGTAGCAGCTAATTCAAAATATATAGTGATGGTTATAGTGCTAGTGCTTACAACAGCACTTTGTTTAAGTGGTTCTGAAACACTGTAAACAACTAATTATTATTATTTTTTAACAAGCAATGTCTTGATTTCTGATGTCAGCTTTGATGTTCCTGCAAACTGACACCTGAGGTCGTAGCAGCTCGTCCTTTGCTTACGTGCAAAATTAACTTTACTCAATTTACATTTTACTCATTAATCATCCAGAGCAAGTTGCACAGAGTGAGTAGATAGGAAGTTCAAGAAAACATCCAGAAAAATTTAGAGCTGTTGATGAGTAACAAGCCTGTGACATTTCAGCCTTCACAAGATGACTCTTTCAACTTGATGCTGTTGTGATTTTATTTTATTTTTTTCCAGCGCAGGTATTTAATTTGTGTGGCAGGTATGCAGGGAGAGGAGTGGAGCAGGAGGGGAGCAGGGAGGCCTCATGGGCATTAGGCAGGAGGGTAAACAAGCTTCAAAGCCCCAGCAGAAGCCTCATACTTGACCCGGGGTGAAGCACGACTCATTAGTTACACGCCAGGCAGCATCTGGAGTAATCGCACTAAGCACCGTGGACTATATCACTCTGAACTACACATACAACGAGTGAAAGCAATGTGCTAACTGGGCATACCGTTTAGGCATAACGTATTTATTCAAATGGAGAGAAAACCTATAGTAATGAAATTTGTTGAATCTGTGAAGTAATTCATAAAAATATAGGAATTTGATTGATATTTTTCAGTTCATCAAATTTTTTTATGTTTAATGCTCCTAGCCTCGCACTTCTCCAAAGTATGAATCAAAGTGTGCAGCAAAATATATCAACTTCTCAGTATATTTCCTATCTGCTAGGTTTCACTTTATTGAACGAGGTTACAGGGAATTTCCTTGCTAATACATACACCTAAAAGCACTTTTCTGGCAAAATGACAACACAGCATTTCTCCAAATTCATGTTTCATATTTTAAATGAAATTTTTGTCCAGAGCTACAGTGCATTTCAGCTTTATTGAGGGCATTTGCTTTCCCAGGAGCAACCTCCATAGATCACGCAGATCAGATAATCCTGGTTGTATAGTATATCCGAGGCACTTGCTCAGAAATCCATCAACGCATTCTCTTATCATCAGAGGAAATCATTGATTTATTACAGACAGAGAATACTGTACTTGTCAAAGCGCACCAACCTGTCCCACTATCACTTTGATCATGTAATGACAAAATACAGTGATGAAAACCTCATATGGTGTTGTCGCGTGTCCGCCTCCTGCCTTAGACCTCACGGCTGAGCCCATCATTCCCTCTGACGGCTTCTCTGGTCGTCCGATGATGGATAACTGGGCGGCAGATGTTTCAGGAAGTAGCCCATTGATAACCATCCCAGAGGAGCCCCCTGATTGGAGTTCATAACCCCTCCCCCTGTCCCACCAACCCATCCATCACTTGCTGAAATTGGAAACTGCCCTTGAGTGTCAGCTACCAAGCGTTGATGGAATAGGTGCTGATGAGATGCACTGATTTGAGTGCTGCATGGTGTCCCGAGTGGGCAAGGATGATTGTTTCTGAGTTTGTGGACTCTTGCAATAAATGGATTTGCACACGTATTTAATGTGATACACCTGTAAATAGCAAACTAGAATAAATGTTGAGATTTTGGGCATGTAACTGATGTTCTTAGTCACAGCAATAACTCAGATGCTCTGATATGATGATTACAATATCATAGAGAGAAGCCCAACAATTCCCACCGTGAGCAAGCACTTGGCGACGGTGGAGAGGAAAAACTCCCTTTTAACAGGAAGGGTCCTGACAAACCACTGACCTAACATAGAAGCCGTGCAACAAATCATTTGTAAAGCCTGTAAAGTTGAGTTTTTGTCACAAAGGTGCTGACTCGACCATGTGACCATTTTTAAGCTGTAGGAAGTGGTGATGGTGCATTGTCCATATCAAACGGCCTGATGTCAGAGGACTGGCCACACTGTTGGACTAAACTGCAACCTTTTGGGCATTGTGTGCAAAAACACCATACAGCGAAGTGCTTATCACCAAAAATGTCATGAAATAAAAAACGCAAACTAAAGAAACTGCAGGATCACCAGTGTAACAGCGTCTTACCAGGTTTCTAATGTTGCCTTTCTAAACAGACAAAGAGATCTGCCCTCCGTGTGCTGCTGCTGTTCGTATTTTCAGCAGCAGTGTTACTCTTCCGAGCCTGTCGGCGGGGTGCAAAAAGCATTCAGCTCTGAAGGATTTGAAAAACAGTGCAATCGTCCTGAATTTAAATAGGTTCAGGGCCCCGCGTACAGATGGCTGGGTACACAGCCAGATACGGCGTTCAATAGTTCAGAGCCCACACTTTTCTCTCTCTAATCACATTCTCTCTTTTTCTCATTGCTGTCTTTTGCGGCCTCTTTATCACTCTCCTTCTTTGTACACCTTGTGCATGTACATTGACAAACACACAACCAGAAGCACACACTGTTTTACTCTTTTTCATTCTCTTGCTGTCTCTCTCACCCCCAGCCGACGTCGCCTCTCTTTCTCCATTTAACATCCCCCTTTTTTCCTCTCTCCACTTCCTATTTCCCAGTACTGAGGAATGAGATAAAGAAATCGTTTTTCTTTCACCGCCAATCAGGTCGGCACAATTACACAAACCAGCAAACACGCTTTTTTCTTTGTGTCTTGCGAACATGCCCTCTTTTTTTCTCCCCTCCTCCTTTTCCAAGTTTCCAAACACTGGGAAATGAGATAAAGAAATCACTTTAAGTGGTAGGTGCAATGGCACAAACTACCAAACACACACCTTGAACTCTGCCTCAATTCACCATTTTCCTTGTCTCTCACCCTCAACCTTTTGTTTGTTCTTTTTTTTTGTCAAACTCACACATGCATGTCTACAGCCCCCCGAAACATCTATTTTCTTTGCTTCTCTTTGAGGAGCAGACTCAAACTGTTAAGATAAAGCAGTACAGACTTTCACGTTTCACCGAACAAAGTCTGACACAGTGAGGGAATGCCGTTGCTGCCACAGAACTGAGTGATAGATTAACACCAAAGTACCAGATTAAAACAAATGGGGACCAGTGAAGGCTTCCAGACATTTTAGATCTCAGTTGATGTAACAGGCCACCCAGGGCACCAGATGGAAAATAAAATGTGCTTGGAAGGAGTAATTCCACTGCTTCATGCGTGCTAAGTTGTGTTACTTCCTGTCACCTTGATGCATTCAGAACTTCAGCTGCTCCTGAAAGGTAGTACCCGCTTCATGCATTTATCTTGCAGTACTGTTTCATGCGAAACAGAACAATAACACAAACTACAGCCTCAAAGAAACCTTAGATTTAAATCTGCTCAGGCAAGTGTTTGCCAATGTGGCATTATTACTTTACTTACTTTACTTACTTTGTGTTTATATTTTCATAAGTGTTCTTTTTTAAGTACTTGTGTTATTTATATGTGTGCCTTAAGCCGAGATTCTCTGAAAAATTTCGTTATGCTTGCATAATGACAATAAAGACTCTTGAATCTTGAATCTTGAATCAATTGCAAGTCCTGTTTCCCTTCAAGTCACGTTGACTTTGCAACAGATAAAATGCTATAATAAAGAAATTAGTGATTGGTCAAATACACTTTAATACATCTGAAAGTCTACACACACATACAAAACTGAGAGACATCACATGTGCCACTTTGGCTGTTTTGCCACTTTTGTTGTAGCATGAACAATATTTCACGTGAGGAAAACTTGGCTTTTCAGCTTTAAGGAGCAGTATCCAAAATCCGACTGCTTCAAAGACACCTTTCACTGGTGAAATACGATCAGAAATTTGGAAGTGAGATGAGCCATGACTGTGCAGGAAACTGTAAGTAATGGAAGGTCTGAAATTTATGAATGTAGATTACAACAGGAAGAAAAAGTAGAAATCCACTTGTGGGTCAATAAACAGTGGAATTAGTGTGATCTTTGCAATTCTATTTATATCCTTAGAAAAGTATATGTAGGGAGAAACAGAAGGTTCACACTTGCCATCCTCTAAAACATATGCTAAACATACTACTATGTGTACTACCAACAATATGTTTGCAAAATTGCTGCAGTATCCTTTAACTCCCCGATTTTGACGGCTGAGTTCATTGTTTCTGTTTAAACTGAGTCCATGTAAACCAATAACTTATTTCTTTCTTTCCTTACTCGTTTGTGCAGTAGTATTCATGGCGGTCCATGTATTTGTTTGCTTCTTGCTTGGCATGAAGGGTAGACATTTAATCCAAACAAGTTAATTAGCAGGGAGATCGCATCAGCGCAAACGAGGCTAATGAAATAAACACTGTCCTAAAAGAAGAGATTTAGCAATTAAGCTATTGGAGCGCAGAGTCATTTATGTTCCATTGTGCTGTCTTTTAATTGTGGCACAGTAATGAATACTGCTCCTGCCTTTTGTGTGTGTATATGCGTGTGTGTGTGTGTGTGTGGGAAGTATGAATGTGTGCTGTTGGGTAATAATAACCCTCTCTCGCCTATTTGTTTACCAGCCTTTGTTTACTGAAGGACAGTATGGCTATCCTCTGTTTTACAGCTACAAATCTGACACTCTGTGTACAAACTATCCTACACTTCCTGTGTATGAGATGATGTGTTTATATTAGACCTAGAGTTGTAGATGATCTTATTGAGTTCAGTGCACTGTTTTCAAATGTGGCTGCTTTAAATAAATAGCAGTTTGAGAGGTGGTGCGTGTCTGCACTTGTTTATTTGACTTTAGATGATGTGTATAAGTGTGTTTGTGAGTGTATATATATACAGTATATTTGCCTTTGAACACATATTTGTGTCCTTTCTATATGTTTATGTATGAAATTCCTTTACACGCACATTGTATTTACAAACCCCTGTCATGCATTCCTCGTATCCTTTGCAAACCAGAGAAAGTTCAGGAGTTCTGCGTCCCCCATGTTTCATGCATCTGCCTGGGTGTGCACGACATTACATCCATGTACACACAGGAAACACAAACTGCTCTTGGCTGCGTGTGCGTTATCCATCTGGTCTCTGGTCCTGTTCTCGCTGATGAATGGAGAGCGGAGGGCTCTACAGCGACCAGGACACATGGCAACACCCCCTCGACTTTATCAGCCACAACTCTGTTCATTCCACACATCTATCTATCTGTCCAGCAGCAGCCAGGGAAGTCATTAACCCGCAGGCCCTCTGGGTTCCTGAATGCCACCACAAAGAGAGATTATTTTTTGCGCTTATGTCTGGAATTTTGAAAGAACAACCCTTTCATCTTTAACCTCATCTTACAAAACATATTACGCCACAAATTTGCTCTGACAAATAAGCTTTGGTGGAAATAAGAATGCAAGCATTAAAGCCATGCTTTTAGCTTCTGTGTCACTTATTGTTTTGACTGACAATTTTTTAAACTTTTCATAGACACACAAGTAACTTGCTGGGGTGTGCAAAAAAACTTCTCTCTTAAATGTTCTTTTCATTCTTTACACAATTACTTCAGTCACTTTTGGTGTGCACAACTAAGAGCAATAGCATAAATGCCTTTTGAGAGAGACTGTCAGAAAGTGTGCGCCATTATCCCCATTTGCAGGATTCTGTGTCTCGCAACTCTCTTTGACAGCAGGCGTTTAACCCTCCTTCGAATGTAGCCATTCAAAATAGGTCTAAAACATGTTGGACACCGCTTTTTACAACCAAGTTTACCTACACCTTCAGGTTACTACAATGACTTAAGGTTATTTTGTGGTTTTGGTTAAATAATGAAAAAGTTAACATGTCTTATGCTTCGAGTCAGCGTTTTCTTTTTTTTAAATATTTAACCGAGACTGTGGTAGGGTATGTTAGGGTCAAACACAAGGAGTATACTGACCTTTGGGGCATACTTCTTGGATGTGTATACTGTGTTTTGCAGACTCATTCAATAGAAACATTTTTATATACATATGTTCAGTCGCAATCCAGCATTTCCTAAAAAATATTGGTATCTTAGGGAGCACACAGATTTTTGCATTCATGTTGTATGTGTATGCGTTTGCACTGGCTGTGTCTGTGAGCTTATCTAATCTTTCAGTGGCTTATTTTAGAGTATTTGTGCCTGTGTGTGAGTCCATGTCTGAATTCATGCTGTATGTGAGTGTGCATGTAAAGTGGCTGTCTCTACCTGCTTATCTGGGGTTTCTAAGTCATTCTTTATGGTAGCTCATGCAGTGAGTCTGAATGCGTGTGAATTTGTCTTTGTCTCCGTGTGCACATTCTATTGTTTTTGTGTTATTTAAAAGCCAATACACATTAATAAACATTCATATTTAAAAAAAAAAAAAAAATCACTGTGCAGCTAAACTGAATTTCATCCATTATCCATTCATTGATTTTCTTAAACGTGTTTGCATTTCTGGAGATTACATCCCTGTTTGTTCATATGTACATCACTGCATGTGTATTGCATTACTAAAATGTCTTCATGCTGCATGTGTGCATACATGTGCACATAACAGAGACAGTGTGTGTATATGTGTGTGAATTCAGGTGTGTGTGAACATAAGAGACAGTTGCCCCAGCAGAAGTCATCTCTCATGTCCCCCTCCTAAACAATACCCTATTGTGGCACCCAGGCAGACTGACAGATTCAATATAGCCCCTGCAACAGAAAGCAGATTAAGTCACTGCATCATTGCTTACGGCTCCTTTTAGACGCCATTAATTGCCTTCATCATTGGCAGCCATTCTTTAGCTTGAAGTAAAGAGGTTTAAGAAAAATGAATGCCTTAGCAGGGATGGATATCACCATTTCAGAGGCGATGGCTGAGCTCATTTACTGTCGGTCTGTAAAGGAGCTGTATTGTTTGGGGGGTTTGTTTTTACCACAATGATAAAATAATGCGGTGAAAACGTATCACCCCATAATCTGAAACGTATGGCTTTTGTAAGAATAGAGTGGTAGAACATGGAATGCATAGACAGAATACCAGTTACACCAGTTATAAAACTTTCAACACAAACACATAAAGATGGCAGCCAGAGATGATGTTTCATTGTGACACGTTATGAATGTTAAACTTCCTTCTTGTCTTTTGCTTCAGGGCCCACTGCCTCAATAAAACCCACTTTATTTATTTGAAATGTCTTGGTGGATATAACACACACTGCTGTGTCTCTAAAACAAAGAGTAACTCGAGGGAGGGATCTAATGTCCTTTGCTCACAGCCACTTGCCTGATTCAGTGCTGTGATAGTTTTTGGCTGTCGGCCTCTTTGTGATGCCATTGCTCTTGGATTCAGAGTCATTTCTGGTAAATTTCATCAGCGGTTCTGCAGAACACAAGGGTGCAAAGGGGCTGTCCAGCCATCGCACGCCAAAGTTCATCAGTGATCAACTTTGAGTGTTTGTTGTGCTAAGCAAGCTCCTATTCCATGATCAATCACGCAAATGCATCTCACATCTCTCTCTCACCACTGATGTGCGCACAACTGGCTCTTGTTATGCAGAGTGCCTCAAATTTAGGACAATACAGCAGGGTAGGAAGGATCCTATACACAGACAACCAAAGAGATTTTAATGCCCAAACAGTGGAATGTTTCTGTCTGGCAGAGTCGGTCACCTGTCCTTAATCTAATAGACCATATGTTTTACTTACTTAGACCAAAATGAAGGCAGAAAGATAGGTGAAGAGCATGTCTGTGCTTCACTGACTTCTTTAAGATCATAGTAGTGTAGTGTCTGTCCTCTGTGTCAGTCTGTCCATTTTGGACATATCTACTGTGTGTACCAGGCTCACACTCACACATCTTCACCTACCTCCCATGACCATCAAGATGAGGAGCAGGATGATTGCACTTGATGAATATTTTTAAGCAAACTTTTTCTCTCAACAGTTAATCGGGAGACTTGGGCATCAGACCGAGCGGCACTTTTGTGATTAATGGCACTGCTTAGTGAGGCACTCCATGGAGCAAATAACCACAGTAGCAAAGATGAGGGCTCTAAATGCGGTGGACTGCACAGCGGGAGATGAGGAACTGCAGCGACTGAGTGTAAGAATGTATGGAAGGGGTTGGAGGGAGAGAAAAGCCAAACATGTCTTGATATTTATAACTATAGGGATAGTGAGACAGAGGGGTATTCATGTAACACCCTGAAGCCATTGGTTGTGAGCTGAAAGGAAAGTCAAGAATCTTAACTCTAAAGTGCCAAAAAGTTCCCTTTTTCCCTCCACTGGCATCCAACAAGCTCATTTTTATTCCATTCATCCATCTACATTTAATTTACTTGGCGTAGGTTTGTTTTGTTCCAGGGCTTCAACCAAATTCATTTTACAGAAGGCTCATTGGAATTTAATAGATGCCATTAAATCATGGAAGCATGATTTTTATGTAAAAACGCACCCGTCTTATCAGGCCAAATAAATCCCTAAATTGGGGTTGAAAGCTGCAAGAATTTCAGGCTCGCTAACAAAGTCTGAGAAACTTTGACTTCACCAGTTCGCAAAATTAATAAGAATGGCTTCATGAGCTTTTAAGTTTATCCTTGTTCCCAAAGCAACTCACTTGATATTTGGAATTTTTAAGTTGCTACACTATATGTTATACTTAAAGGAATAGTTTGATATTTTGGAAAATATGCTTATTTGCTTTTTTCAGAGAGTGAGTAGGAAAGGTCAATGTGATTTCTGTGTCTGTTATTAAATATGAAGATACAACCTGTCACCAGTTGCCTAAGCATTAAGACTTCTCTTGAGCGGCTGCAGCCACTTTCTTGAGTCTCCCCTGATTGTGCGACAATAACTTGACCATTGGACCGTATTTATGTTCCCCAAACAGCCAGAGTACCAACTGAGCCGACGTAAGCTAGCTAGCAACAGATGCACCAACTGTGTCTACTGGAGTGTGCCTGTGGTGGCTTGTGTTCAGCTTAGCCTCTGACTGAACTCAGAACTCACCAGAAACTCCAATTCCTTCTGTTATTTCCATCTTCAAACCTTTTTTTCCTCTGGTCTCTGTACATTTATGAAGCAGATCCATAAAGCAAGGCGTGTCTCCACATTGCCTGTGTGTAATCACACTGCCTCAGTTAGAAATAAGAATACATCAAATGAGATGCTGGTTGGTGGATTCGTTTGCTGTGGACAGCCAGGTCAGCTTTTTGACCAGTCTTTATTTAAAAAAATAAAACTATACAGATATGAGAGGGATGTTGATTTTGCAAGAAAGCGCATACGTTTCCCAAAATGCTGAATTATTCCTTCAACAATTGGAACAAATATTCTAGTTGTTCATTTTCAGTGATTTGAAGAATAGTTACATACTTTTGTTCATTCAGCTGCTTTTAAAGTTTATTTGTGTGCTCTTCTATCTGTGTTTTTTTTCCATTATTTCTTCTGATTTCATTCTTCATCTTGTTCCTTACATGCAGTGTATCATGCAGATTTTACACAGTCAGTCACTACTAAGATTAATTTGATAATAATCTGGCTCCAACTCCTTTGGTAGTGCAAAAAATCCCTTTGGCAACAGCGGTGAGGACTTTGGAAGCCGTGTTGCTGAAATTCTTCTGTTGACAGCAGAGCCAAGACACTTCAAAAACTGCAAAACTCAGCCCAGGTTGTCTCCTTTTCAGAAAATCATCTTTTTTTTTTTCACCTACAGATGGAACAGAGCGAGGGCTATCAAGTGACTTTAAACCTGTCATCTCTCTTACTTCTCCAATGTGCCAGTTGAATTACAAAGGAGACATTTTGGCTGTGGACAAAACCTAAGTGCAGTGCAGAGTGGTGTTGAGTAAAGTGAGAAGCAGCGGGCAGCTCTTCCCTCATTCTTTTTCATCCATATAAAACGAAGTGAGAGCAGAGAAACCCACTGTAAGAGGTGGATAGATATTCTTGCCACCTGCGGCGCAGAACATGTCGACCGTTGAAAATAACTATTTACAAAAAGCCATTTGGATTCAGACTATCTGAATCTGATGAGACTCTGATTCCCCTGGTGATATCAGAACATCATTTTATGTTGCTTCTCTCATTTCAACCTCTTTATTGCAGAAAACACAGTCTGGGGTCTGATGGAATCTATAATGCACTGAGTATATGTTTCTGCATCTGTGAACATTTGTGTATTTGTACCATTTGTGCTCACTGAATCTTTTAAATTTTGCCTTGAACTTCCCCTGATTTGGTTATTAATAAGTATGTAATTATGGCACTTTGAATTATACTGATGGGGGGGGGGGGGGGGGGGGTTAAAACCTCCAATCCATGCATGAACCCCTTAGAAAGCAATAATATATTACAGTTCATTAATTTATACAGAGATTAATTTATTCTACCCTGTATCTGAATATTAAATTGGAATCTTAAAATACTTTTTGTTTGCACCTGAAAATGTTTCTGACCATTAACGTAAACCCAAATCATTGTGTAAATTGAGTACCTCTGCTAGTGAACGGTTTATAAAACTGTGATGTTTTTAAGGGGTTTCACCTTTTTAAAAGTAAAGGACAAATTCAGGCACCTCTGGGTTACCAAACACCTTAATTTAGTTTAAAATGCTTGGTTGCGTTCAGCAAAATGTTGATCAACTAAGGGTATGTAAAGGAATTGTTCTTGTATAATGGTTATATATTTTATTTATATGCAGACTTGTCTGTGCATGTGTGTGTGCACCCTGTGTGTTTGTATTCTCAGTAAAGGAGTGACTAATAAAAAAGGATGACGCTGAAACACTCTGAAGTAGCTCCATCTCCAGGGTAGCAAACTGTGCTCTATAATATAAAAAAGCCCAGTGATTTCATCCACCTTGATTAAATTTAGTTGCAGATCACATATGCCAGCAAACGTGTGTTACCTTGGCAACTGTTGATCACACTTCAACCCCTTATTATTCACAGAGAATGGCTAGCATGTGTTAAAGGCATATTATCAACACTGTTCTGGCTTGATGTGAGAATTTCTAGAGTGTTATCAAGACTATTGTTTATTCCTGACAAATGAAAACAGAGACTGTTGTTGGTTAACAGTATGGACATAGCTTTTCTTGTACTCGGAGCGTTTCGTGCAATAATCCCCTGTAATACTGGCCTCATACCGAATGTGGCTTTTGTTGAATATACACAGGCAGGTAATGACATTCTCATTTTGGAAAATTATGTCATTTATCTCTACTGAAGGTTATGAAGGAGGAAAGTAGAGTCTTGGATGAGAATATTATGATGGACAATCACTGAAACTGACCGAGACCTCATTGTTTGCTTTTTTTGCACTATTAAGAAAATTGTCTGAGATGGCAACTGTGTAAAATTATAGTGTGTGTTGAGTTTTTTCAGTATCTGCACATAAATCATAAAAAAACAAATCCTGTGACTTCATATGGTCTGCACATTCAGAAAAAAAGTTTTTTACCCCACAAGGTTTTGATCTAATAAGTTATTTGCCAAAGGGCTCACAACTGGCGAAATGGCAAAACCCCTGCACTGGCTTTTCATTTGTTTGCTTATACTTTTTCTTTTAGACTAAAATGTAAGAAAAGTGAGTTAGTGTAGTTTCCTCTCCCTTGCCTGAGGTCACCGATCTTAATCCTTTGCAGATCCTTTGAGTTTGCGAAATGTGTATATGTAGTTTTGATACATCTTTTGAACAACGTTTTCCTTTTGTGTTGTACATTTCCATTATGAAATCTGTCATCTGTTGGGGGCATTTAGCTTTATACCACAAAAAGAAACCTCTGTAAGGGCAGATTGCACTATTCTTTATATCTTTTTATATGATCGCTCTGTCAGATCGGAAGGTGATAGGAAAAGATGAACGAGCAGGAGCAGCCGCAGACACACTACTGGGATCAGGAATTTGAACAAGCATTGCAACAAGGGGCATGTCTGAGAAGTTTTCAAACAAAGTTAGAGAAGGCAAAATAAAATCTGACATGCTCGTACATTGGTCAGGGCCTTAAAAGGCATTGTAGATACCATATCATCATTCCTGAAGCCCTTGATGTTCCTGATGCCCTGTGTTGGCCAGATCAGCCCATTTTCAGGCCGATATTGTGTAGTTTGATCCCATCTCTAAAGACTCCTGGGAAGTGTTGGATCCCAGTTTGGGCACCGCTGCTCAGTTTGTGTTTCTGCTTTATAAGATGAGAGGAGCTCGGGATCAAAAGTCTGTTAATTGATGCTCTTCTTCCTGATCTCAGCATATGGCGAGCTGATGCACTGCTTAATGTTGATTCCCAGGCGAGAGATGCCTGGTGAATCACATACAACACACACACAGACACACTCACAGACTAATGAACATGTCCGATGATAGATTGCAGAGAAGAGAGTCTCCAGAGGCAAATCAAGAGAGACCCTCTTAAACAGACGAAAGGAACATGCATGTGCATGCATGCACACTTGTTTGATCCCCAGGCTTTGTTCTTGCACACAGACACATGAATACTACATATATACGCACAACATGTACACGCAAATGCTCACACACTCCCGATATCATCAAGTTATCTTATCTAGGATAAGTGTGCTGTGTTTTGTTCTGCCGAATATTTGTTCCCAGAGACAGCAGAGGTAAAATTGCGACTAAGGCACTTTGTGCTTGTGCATTAAAAGACGGACGCAACACAAAGGATAAAGCAGACAGATACAGTGCTTCTGGTGTTTAAATGAGCTATGTGATGGTTCAGTAAGGGAAGCAGCACTGCCAAATCAAAGCATGTGTGCATTTTCAGCAACAAGTGTGGGTGTGTGCAAGAATGCGAGATGTTTATGCAGGGTGTCTGCCTGTGAAGTGTAGTGTGCTGTGTGATTTCTGCTCCTGTTTTTTGATCAGAAACATTTAAAGCTGCTCATCGTTTCATTTCTCTGCCGTGCGTCGGGATTTTCTGACAGAACACGTGGGATCGGACCGAGGCTTCCTCTGCTTCTGTAAACAGGCTTTGCTATTGTTTAGTGAGAAAGGTGCCACCATCCAAAGTCGCAGAGCAGCGCTGACTCAGAAAGACAAGCTGTTTGGTTTTGTTCTTTAAACTCCCTACACAAAACCAATGACTTATCTCACTAGATTCCATATGGCAACACGGCGAGCCAAAACATTAGCCAAGTGACAAATACAATTCCCTCCTGAACTTCCTTGATGGAGGCTGGCTGTATGGAGCCGTATGGCAGCTTCCTGAGCTGATTTCAACCAATTATAGGACACCTGGGGAGAGTAACAGACAGTGGACAAGAGGCGATTTTGGTCAACAGGCCATGTTGGTACTTTTCAGTTGGGCCAAGTGGGCATTTGGTCAGGGAGAGTGACTCAAAGCAATGTGTTAACACA
The DNA here is from genome assembly GCF_017976425.1 of Toxotes jaculatrix. Lineage (NCBI taxonomy): Eukaryota > Metazoa > Chordata > Actinopteri > Toxotidae > Toxotes > Toxotes jaculatrix. The sequence goes on along the minus strand of NC_054407.1, from coordinate 22,723,075 downwards.
GACGTTCCACAACTTGTGACTGCATGATTTCATGATTTTTATAAATAATTCTGTCTCTAAAACTGCACGCAACAGGTCCTTTAAAGTACGACACAGAGAGAGCGTGAGACAGTCACTTATGTATCACTCAGGCTTTTCTGACACTCAGAGGCCAACCTGCAGCGGCCCGGGGTTCGATTCCACCCTCCGGCCCTTTGCTGCATGTCATTCCCCTGTCTCTCAGGCACAAAAAGCCCCCAAAAATACATAATAAATAAATATAATAAATAAATAAATTTGTTCTCTTTGTCTAGATAGAACGTGTTTTGGAGAGAGCCAGGCTAGCTGTATTCCACTGTTTATGCTAGCTCTGTGCTGTATGCTTGGCCAAGCTAATCGCCTCCTGGTTTTTACTGAACATCTAACTCTTGGAGAGAAAGAAAATAAGCAGAATTTAATAATATGCAATGCAATAACTTATTAACTTGGCCACAACACATATATCCTCACCTTTTTAAGTTGATATAGTCATCTTAGTAAACCAATGCTTACACGTCCGACCACCACATTTTACTAAAGTGTGCGAAAGTTTAAAGGTTTTAATTTGAGTTTTGCACATTTTTATCTGATTGACAGTTGACCTGAAACCAAATTAGGCTGTGTAGTATTGAAATACTTCACATTCACCTTTACTGTCATTTTCACGTGTACTGTGTATATCATACACACGGGGAAATGAAATGTTGCTCCTCATAGACCAGACATTAAGTATGTGCCAAACAGTTGGTAAAAGCAGCCATAAATCTGCATGTGGTAAATCCCACCCACCTGGCACTCCATGTGTATTAAAACAAACGTATTTTTAGATCTGCGTTTGACACATCATTTTACATGGTGTTGTGCAGTCAATAGATAGTGATGTATTGACTCATATCCAGCAGGTTGGAATGCATGTACATTAACCTCTGTGGGTTGTTGTGAGTTTTTTTTCCCATGATGCCCTGCTGTGCGATCAATAGGACCACAGACACATGACATTTGATGTTTTTACAGCCTGTGTGTGTCACTACACTCTGGATCAGCGCTGTTCCATTATTCTTTTTAAATGGGAAGCTTCATATTTGGAGTAGACGTTTACCGTCCAGCAGCTCTCTGCAGCTCTGCAGTTTATGCAAATGTGTCATAACTTAAAAGCAGTGAGTAAAATGAGCAGCTGTTGTTTCAAGGTCAGAGAGCGCCGAGGCTTAATTTATACAGCGATAGAAAATCCCATGTTTTTCTTTCAGAAGCACCGTCTGCCGTAGGAGTACGCCTGTTTGTGCTTACATGATGTAATGATTTGTTATAATGTGATTCAGATTGTCTGTTATGAAAGAACAGGCATCATCTGACAGCGAGACACAAGCTTTAGATGTAGTCTGAGGCTGCGAATGTGTATTTCTATTAGAAATATTCGTGAACACACAGCGTGGCTCTCTGTAAGTATTTGACATAAATCTGTGACATAAATCTTTTTTTTCCCTCACACCACCAATGAAATGAACCAAACTGGATGACATGGAGTTAATGGGTGGCTTCAGGCTGCGTGGAGCCTCTTGCTCATCGTGACTAATCCTAATGACTAATCTGGTTGTAAACGATAGACCCGTCACTCTTCTTTATAATGTGTCTCACACAGTCTATTTCTGTACAGTAACATTCACACGGCTGTTTGTAAGAGATATCAGTTTATTTTTTAACTGTTTAGAATAGAAGCAAGTAGTACTAAGAAAAAAATTACACAGGTTTGTATTGTTATATATGTCGTTTATGGTGGAATGTGCTTGTGTAGACTGCTGTGTGCAGTGAGGCTCTTGTGTATTCACTGTTTGGTTGACCTGGTAGTAATGCAACATATTGAAGTGGCAATGGCATTGCCTGGTCTTGGAGCTTAGGAACTACTGGTACAGAGCAATCATACCAAGCAATGAAAATAATATGAAATATAATATCACTAATGGAGGGTTTGATCTGCGTATACACTGTGACCTGTAATTACAATTTCATTTATCCATGTTCAGATTCAATCAGAGTTTACTGCTTTGATTTGCCAAATCCATTTTGGAGGAAACATAATAGTTGCTTGGATTATGTTACATCTTAAGTCTTTATGCTACACAGATGTCATGTGGAGGAGTTAGGGGTAGATGTTTGAGCAGGCAAAGCACACGACTTTGACACAAGAGACAAAGGGTTTTGACATAATGCATCCCATATGCCAGTACTTGCAGTAATTTGACGTTTTGGGAAATGTGCTTATTTGCTTTCTTGCCACGATTTACATCAAAATCACTGTCATGTCTTTTTGTAAATGTGCGGCCACAGCCAACCAGTAACTTCCTAAAGAAATCAGTTGTAATCAGCTATAGCTAATGTAAATTAGTAGTATATGAACTTAGCATTTAGGAGAGCTATGGTGATATATACTACTCCTTCTGCATAATACCAATTTGTGTCCAAAGAACATCAAGCTCACTAAAGCAGTCTCTTCCCTTCTATCACTAAAATTAGATAACCTTTAAGGCTTTTATGGCAGATGTTTGCTCCCTGACCGATTCAAAAGAGTAATGAATTTAATAACTTGGCCCTCCTCTGGCTGACTGCTGGCTCAAACCCCTGGAAACCCCACATTAATGAAGGTTTATGTGACGCGCTAAATACCTAAATGCCATAAGCTTGTTCTGGTCTCATTATTGGGGCTTTCACAGCGAGTTAGCAGCTCCACAGTCAAGCTTTAGATATCAGACAAATATGAGGAAACTGCTTATCAGACACGGTGGAGTCCTGTCTAATTAGAAAATAGGGATTTTATAATATTTAGGGTCTGACACTTGATTATTGTATGAAAGATGGTGTCTCTCAGGGTGTTTCCAGTATGTGTCGTGTGTGTTGAGCATGTTCAACACAAAAATTATGACAGGCACAGGTGCGTTGTCATTTTGTCATAATAGTGTCTTCTGTATGTATCTCAGGCCATCAAAGTAAATTTCAGATCTACTTTAGATCACAATTCAGATTGTGTACTTTCTTTCACATCACTGCCGGTTTCATAGTGAAAAGCAATTTCATGGCAGGTTGGTAAGAGTCCATTGTGTCTGTAGATGAATGTTGTGTTTGTAGGCAGATGCTCTGGGTAGAAATGCACTGTCGCCCCGTCTGAGTATATGAGAGGAGCAGAGACGATTAGTGCTACACGGGCTTGACGTCCACTCATAGCCCATTTCAGTCCTTCTCAGAAGATTGCATTCCTGCAATTTCAGCTTGTTCCTCTCCACTGAAGTGCTGAGCAACAACAAACTGTTCGTCTTTCAGGAGGAAAACAGCAGAATTTCGTACAAAAGAAATTTTTTTAATGCAGTTATTGAATATGAATTGAAAATCAAATTTGGGACCAGATGTTTATCCAGCTGGTTATCGTATGACCAAACTGAAATGCTTTCCTTTGGGATCTTGGGTATGCATGAATATAAAGGGGCTGCAGGGCTGTGAATGGACAGATTCACGTTTATGTTTTTTTTTAACCTGTGTTTGTTTGTTGATTTGTTTGTTTGTTAGCTGTTTATTTGTCAGCAGAATTGTACAAAAATTAGCGAACCGATCTGCAGTGAACTTGTTGGAGCGATGGGGCATGGACCGGTGGAGAACCCTGCAGGTCTGGATCATTTGAGAAAATGTTTTGTTAGTTTCTTTGTATATTTATTCATTCAACATCAGATACACAACTGCCCATGACAACTGAATATAAAAATCAACAAAATGTCCCTGTTTGACCTTTGAAGCACTGGTGTGGTAGACCAACCACAACCAGCCGCCCCACCCTGTCGACCCCCTTTTTCCATGCACTAACTGCAAGGAGGTACAGACACACTCTATTACCTCTGGAATGGCAGTGGAATTGAATTAGCCCAGGGTGGCTTAAGCATGTGGGCTTGTGTGAACCTGTTAGCGGGGTGCGAGTGCATCATCTTTCACAATCAGCCGGCTGTGTGATGTACCCGGGAAAATGAGGCTGCTGTGGCTCTGCAGATGGAGCGGCGCCTTGCTGGTGAAAATGTATTCGCTGGCTTTTTTTTTTTTTTTTTTTTTTTTTTTGTGGTGAGGGACCCTGTTAGCATGTGGACCTGAGGGTACTGAAGGACAGAGGGAAGGAGAAGAATAGAGGCTGGTATGACGTGATCTGTGTCAGTGTTAAAAACTTAGTAATAATTGTAGTAATTATGCATACCATTTTTTGTGAGCTGTGAATACAGAGGCAGGCACAGTTTTGATATTCTGTCTCCTGTGTGGTCACGCTACATTAAACAGTGGCTGTTTCTCATGATGCTGGCTAGTTAGGGTCACTTGAGTGAGCTAACATCAAAACTATCCTTGTGGATAGTTAGTGGAGTGGATGTGTAGCAAAAAAAAAAAAAAGTACTTAACTACAGTACTTTGTTAAATGTTCTTTACTTTCAAACACATCCACATTTTCACTCCACTGTAACTTGATTCTTTAAACTCTATAGCAGTCATCTGAAATTAAAGGTGTCCTCCACCATGCTAGCATTAAGTCTGAAGTGAGTCAGTGCTGAAAAATGTGTTGTATCACCTGCAGTCCAGCGTAAAGTCTAGTTGTTTTCCCTCTGCTTCCTGACCGTGTGATTTCAGTAGCTCACATGCATCTCTGAAAGCACTTCAAGGAAGGAAATGTAGTATTCATTGGCCCTATGAGACTGTGTGGTTGTTTTCTGGGCTTTTACCTTCATTTTTATATAGGCTATTGTGTCTGACGTAGTTGACACATAGCCTTGAAAAGCTTTTCATCGACATACATCACTTGGTGTTTTCTTTGCTAAAATTACCACAGAGTTTCAAGGCAGGGTTTTGAGGAGGAAGCGTTCATGCTGCTTGGTGACAATGTTATCACATGGCGCTGCAGGAAACATGCCCCCCCAGTTTGGGCAGTAAACAGCTCTATCTCTCTGTTCCCATACAACTCTGTCTGTGCCAAAGTTTGGTTATATAGTCGATGAGATAAGTCAGGGTTTCCTTTAATCAGTGAGGGCTGCCAAATGGCTGTGGTTTGCCACAGTTGTTGATTTGCAGATCATGCGTACATACTTTTTTTTTTTTTTAGAAAGTTATATTTTGAGATGTTATGGTTGGTTTTGATTGATTAGATTAAATATACATGCCTCATGATTTCCTAAAAGTCCATATATATTTTCAGATTACTATTTTCACTCACTGGTGTTAGCATTGTGACAGCTGCCTTTCATATCATTTCCAGGCAGTCAGAAAGTCCAAAGGGCTTTAATCCTTTCCTGATCTCTTGAACCTGAATTTTAATGTTTGTGCTCTTTGGCTCAGCGAGAGTAAACCATGTTCCTTCTGTGCTCTGGCAACGCTCAGTTATGGACTCATATTTCATATAATTGGTTTAAATTTATTTCTTTTTCCTAAAAGCTATGTTTATTGGTGAAAGCTGTAACTTGGTATCATCCACATCGCTCATTTCTTGATTTTCCGCGGCTCTAATGTACGACACATTAAAAACATCCTGTATTTTTCTGAGACATATTCTGAGCAGCCATAGGCCCTGGAGTAATGATATATTTATATCACAATTTCAGCACTATACAGACTATGTTTATTGAATTTCATTTATAGGCTTTCAGCAAAGTCAATGAGGTCCTCCTCAGTCTGCATTAGCTCCTCATCAACTTGTGATGTGGCTTCATGTAAATAAAGCAGAACGGGGTTTCAGAACGTGGAAAACTCCACACATCATTGCCCCATCAAACCAACAGGAGGGGCTCTGGAGAGCAATCACCGCTGACTAAACTCGTCATATTGATGGATCAATCAGCCACTGGCTCAGGTCCCAGTAGCCCCTGGCTTTGTGGTTGGACCATATTGTCAGCTCAGTGTGAGATTCAGCACTAGGAATCTTAATCCCTCACTCTTACCGAACCACCTATCGGCAACTTTAATTACTAGGTCAAGATTTCATGAAAGAGCTTCCTGAACCTCTTTCATATCAGGTCAACACAAGCACATTTTTATCATGGAGTTTTGTGCAGCCGGCGTTCATGTCTGTGGAAATTTTTGGTGACACTATTTTAACTGACTTGTGTTAACAGATAGTCAAGAAGGAGTTGTCAGGCCTACTAGAGACGTTCAGAGTAATTAGAGTCAGTGCCAGTTTTGTCATTGAAAAGCTTCTGCAGTGTGACATGGAGTCCCAGAGCTTGATGTAATCTATATTCAGGAAACATTTCTCAATCTGATGCCCCCAGACACCACAGCTCCTCCTATTTCATCTCACTTGGGACCAAAACTTCTGTCAATTTGATGTGATAGCCACACATAAATTCTCTGCCTTCCTTTTTTTTAAAATTAGGTATAAACATTCTCCTTCACCATCAAGAGCTATACTGCTTTGTGCCCGTAGCCCTGCTTCTCCCCAGTCCACGATAAGGGATGACTGCAGGTCTTTGATCTCAGAGTCCAGACTGTTTCCTGTCCCAATACAGCAAACACAGGAAGTGGTGGATTTGGATCTGGTACACAGTGGTAACAATGAGGGCAAAGTAAATCAGTGCTTAGTGACAACAGCTCCTAAAAGGCCCATGGGAAACTTCCATGTCTGCACAAAGGAAACAATGAACTATAATCACTATAATAAATATAATCATTATAATATAAGCATATGCTAACTGTGATTTGTTTGACACTATATGCAAAAATAACAAAATAATGGATCAAACTAAACAATGTAAATACACAAGGAAGCACCTGTGATCAGCAGGATAAACTCAGTGGCCTAAAGGACATTTGGTTTTAGTGATTTTTGTACTGATTTTGTAGCTTTGTGGTTTGTCTGCCCACACTTTTATTTGTTGTTTATTATTATAGTTTGTTATGGAATCAGCACTGAATGGTAAAAGAATTCATAAATCCCCATTAAACATAGCAAGTATTCAAACAGCTGTCACTCCATACCAACTCATTACCAGGTTGACTGTTGTCACTGTGTAATCTGGAAGCACACCTGCTGTATGTAATATGTACAGTATATTAATTTAGCATCTGTTTCCTTCCCCTGACAATGGTTTTGAATTCAGATTCATAGCTAGGGCCCCGAACACTTCCCTTTTTATTCAAAGTGTCTTTTCTGTTCATACCGCTGAAGTATTGGATTACTGGTTCCACCTTTACACTGGTGTGATGCAATTTTTAACATTGTCAAAATTAATATAAAATATAAATATAAGTTAGATTTTTAAAAAGCAAATAAATTAAAACACAAGCTTGTTGTAATATTAAAATTTTCAATTCAATTCATTGAAAAACATAAGCTTTACACAGAATGAAGCAAAGAAAGCACCGTTATCAAATATAAATACAGTGTGTTGTTTTGCAGATTGTGAGGTTGATTTCAGTTAGATTATAGATAGAATATAAGGTGTATGTATGCACCAGTCCCTCTTAGGTGTATTGATTTGTGGGTACGTAAGGTCAAATGAGAATTCAAAATATATTGATTGTATTATTGCCTCCTGTTCAGGGAAAATAATAATAATAATAATAATAAATACATTTTATTATGTTCCTTTTCTTTTAAATACTGTAAACCAAGAGCCAGTCAAACCCTTAACCCTGCCAGTGTGGGTGTCAGGCTGCATCCATTTAGCTACATAAGAACAGAGAGATGACCTCCACTGTCATCATAACCTTTTTACATTTCTGCAAATACCAGGCTGTTCAGTGTCAACAGATTATGAAAGCTACGACGTGAGGGCAAGTGCATGCAAACAGGCCCTTGATCTCAAGGTCACACATTCTTCATGTACGTTACCACTCTCCCTGCACAATATATGGATTGTATACACTTTACATAAGTGTAAAGGGAGTGTGTGGATTTTGTTTAGTGATAAAAGATCCATTTCACAAGTTAGAAAAAAGGCAGTGAACATACAGGTTTGCATTTAAAGCACTTTTTCTTTGCATTAAACCGTCTGTACCATAGGATCCAGAAAAAATAGTGTGTGAGGACTCACCATGAATCTTTAATTAAAGGTCTTGTGTTCACAGGGTCACGAGTTGACTTGTGCAGTTTATCAGCACAGAATAAAGAATGTGAGGACTTCCGTTAGCACATAAACCATCCTAAATCTGAGATTAGGATCAAAGTTCTTCATAACACTAGGGTGCATTCACAAAAACCTTACACAATTACCAACCAACCATCGGCGCCTCTTCTGCTTTCCTTGTGACTCAGATGTCTAAAGAGCAAAAAGAGGTCTTGTTTATGAAAGTCACTTCATGACACACAACGCCGCCCAGCTCCCATGGCTGCCTGAGTGGAGGCTGACAGGCGACTAATGACTCGTCGAGGGTTCCTTGCAAACAGCCTCATGAATTAGTCATCACCTTCTCTTGACCTGTTCATTGATACAATCTCAGCCAGCCTCAGCTGCCTCCTGAGGACCAGAGAGGTTATGTAAGCTAGGAGATAGCAGACTGAATGGAAAGGGCGTAGAACGAGCCAATGTCTTTCAGTGAGGAACTATAGAACTGTGACTGGTGGCAATCTGTTTTTAATGTGCACGTCATGTTGCTTTGTAAATGTATTCGTTACATCATGAGTAAGTAAAGGACTGCAGATCATGTGTCTACTGGATTGAAGAATGAAGATCTGTGTATTTTATGAGCAATTACACATTTACAATGAATAGGCTACGGTGACCCTACATTGGTGCTTTAACCTGAAAACTGTGAAAACCGACGTACGTCATTTGCCGCAAGCACACATCAGTTCCACCATGCTAGCTTGAGTGCAGGATGCTAGATAAATATTGAGGTTTTCGACCTGTTGAGCACGTGACCCTCACGTTTCACAGACACAGGTAAGGAATTTGCAGGAAGTATAAAAAAGATTAGACAGCAGGGAGAGCACACAGTGACAAATTTTTGACATGTCGGTCGCTCCTGCCTTTGCAGGAGTGCAGCTGTAAAACATAAAATTTAGATGGTCAGCGCCTTAAGTTGCTGACTACAAATCTTTACAAAGTCTTGCAGTTTGCTTTAATTTCATCCCATCAATCTTACAAGTACAGCATATTCATCTTTTTGACTCTTTTGGCTAATGTTTGAGAACAGATTTACTTCATCACTTGCTTTATAAATATTAGAGGTCTTCCACATCTTTAAACTCAATTACTAAAACAATATGCCATGTTAATGTAAAAATTCTCTCTAATTCACTACCCGCTTGTGTTTTATGATGCCTGCAATAATGACTGCACATTATAATGTTACCAAAGGCTCTTAATGAACAGAATCTAATGTAAAGGGGTCCACAGAGCACAACATGAAGTGTAATTACTACATTGTATGATGAAAAATTATGCTCATGAAAACAAAATGGCGAACTGGTTCACGTTTTTGCCTCACAAAGCACAACATCATTTTAAATCAATGGAGTGATTTCCCCAGTGCTTTTAAAATAATCAGGATCTTTTCATAAATATAAATGCCCCTGCTGCTATTCCATTGCTTAACAGAGTAGTGATTAAATCGACTTACAGTATACCCTGAAATGAAGGTTTCAACATTTGTTCCACACACCCTGTATGTTGGAACAGTCTACACAAGTACCATGTAGCATTAGCACTGCAAAAAACCACCTACAAAACCAAAAGAAAATCTAATTACAGCTTCATGAATCAATATTTTTTTATATCAACATTGAATGCAATGAGTGTTTAATATGAAAGGGGTCTCTCATAGTGTCAGAATCAGACAGAATTTATTACTTAACTCTGCAAGTGTTCTAGACTGTTTAAGCTCTTTGTTTTGTTTCTCAGTAAATTTATTTTGAGGTTAGGCTCTCAGCCGCTCTCACTTCTGTTTCAGCAGCAGCATACAGCTGTTTTTAGCAAATAAGATATGATCAACCCATTGTTAGACTACCTGCTCAGCTCCAGCAGACAGACCAAGTTAACAAATAGCTGGTGAAGAAAGTTTAGCATTTAGCAGCTAAAAAAATAGATATTTTTCTCACGGTTTAGTGGAACAGAGCTTAAAGGAGAGTGAATATTGGGCTAACACTCATCAGGTGAATAGACTTATAAAGACTTATCGTTGCTTCATGTCTTATGGAAATGTGTTGTAGGTAGGCAGCTGAGGTCTCCTTCCTGTAGTGGCCCAGAATTGATTATTGTAGCTTTTAGGAAATAGATACCCTGTTGCTTCTAAAGCGAGGAGTGCAGAAGTGCAGTTAGCCTTTAGCAGTAGAGATGTCATGAAAAAGTGAATTGAAGTGAGGGTTAAGCAAATAACCACTACTGAGAGAAGAAAGTACATTTTCTGGAGTGTTGGCACTCTCAGATTCATTTACACATAAACAAAAGATGAAGGTTTGTCAGTTTAAAATCTTGAAAAGAAAATGGTGGGCTTGTCACGCTTTTGTGCAAGCCGTGTCACGACTTCAAATCAGAGTGTGAAGTCATTTTGTGACTGCAAAGTGGGTAAAATGGTGACACATTTGTCACAGATTGTGAGATACCCAACTGAGCATTCACGCAATCACTGCATTCTCACATCTCGAAAGGGTCATATGGGACGTAGGACCGCTGAGGCTTGAGAGAGCATCACGGCCTGCTGTGCCTGCGAAGTCACATAAGAGTCACAATCTGTGCCTCTTCTGCTTCACAAGGCGTCGATAGGCTCGGACAGATGGGAGAGAGAGCGGTGTCATCTGGTCACGCCGTGGCAAGGAGGGCGTCAGGGCAACCTTTGTGTAATTAGATAGATGGTCTCTGTAGGTTAGCTGGTGAGCTGACACTGAAACCTGTAGCTGAGGGCCAATGATACTCAGCTCTGCCTTAAAGCATCAGACAGCGAGCTCAGGTGCAGTAAAATCCTGTTAGCTTAATCTTTCACCTACCCCACCTGCTGTACAAATAATGTGTTCATATATATGTGCAACTGCTTTGTTCTGGAGACATTTTTATGCCAGTTTGGATGCAGAAAACTCAACATAAGCAATCAGACAGTTTTTATCAGTATCCAAACTTACCTCTTACCTCAGACTTTCTGAATGTAACTTTACTTCAAACACATTTTTGTCATCTTTCCTGTTTTCTTATCCATTTATTCATTTCTTAGTGACCTATAGTGGATCCATATTTGCAGCTGACTACAATATAAATGAAACTCACCAAATTATCAAACACAATACAGTAAATAACTGAATTTTTTTTAATGTTGTTGCCTGAAAGATTCACATACCCGTCTGGTGGGTTAAATTACCCACCAGAGATAAATTTTACCAGCAGTTGCTGCTTGGCTGGTTTTAATTTTGGACCGCTGGATTGTATTCGTATTCATTTCAAACTTGACAACCTGCATTTTTCATCTTCAGTTACACTGTGACCAAACATGAACTTTCACTTTCACATGCACTTTTAAGAACAGTGTTGTCTCCCTCCCTCTTGTCTCCCTCTTCTTCTTCTTCTTCCTTTCTTTCTGATTTGGGGCAGGAAGGGTAGGGGAGGGCACAGAGCAGATCCCTGTAGATGTGATTAAACTAGATGGAATGGATTCCTTGGGAATGGGGGGGTTGAACAGAGTAAAAAAAAAAAAAAAAAAAAAAGGAAGAAGAAATTGACGGACAGAGGGAAATATGGCTGGATGAGGGGAGCGGATGAGGGTTATGCCACTGCATTATGCATCATGGATCATCAGCCCGGGTGGCTTGTTTTATGGGTTGGTGTCAAGGGTGCCACTCCTGCTTCACATTCTGTAGTGATGGACCTGTTGCCATGGCAGCAGCAAATCAACTCATTAGCAAATATTACCCTTGGCCCACAAAGAGAAGGAGTAGGGCACTGACTTTGATGGACAGCAGACATAGAATAATAGGTTTCCCATTGACAGTGAATGGGGCACCAACATGTGAAAAGCTCTGCAGGAATGAGAGGACGGTATTGGACATGTGCTTAAGAAGTGATTTGGGTTCATTGAAGATTCGAAGATGTTCTGCTCATTGAAATCAATCCACTTTACATTACATGGTCTCTTGTGCTACCAGACCCTCATTGGAGAATATCTTTGATAATGAGACTTTCATTTTGGAAAAAAGCTGCCTTAAATTAATCCCGCTACGGGTGGGTGGTGTATGAAAGCTGGTGGAGTGTTTTATTTCTTCAACTAACATTGTGAGGGGTAAGGCTGGCTTTGCTCTACGATTCTCTTATTGTCGACACATCACTTGAAAAGTAGTTTTTAGAATCCTTTACACAGCCAAATAAATAGTGCATTTGTTGGGCTATTTTCTGCTGTGATTTATACACATTTGGCGTTGTAGTGAGTGTTTCTGGAAGCAGGACAGTGTATATGGGATTGACTCAAAGAAAACTACAGTGTGTGAGTTCATGTTAATGAAGAAGCAAGTCACCCAGTGTAACAGTGTGGCTCACTAATGTATTTTTAATAGGTTTTGGACAACAATAGAGCTCTGAGACACAGAGGAATAAGATATAACAGGCTCTGGCTACATACGCAGTACTTTTTAGTTCATTTTGGTCTTTTCATAGTATGTGCTGACAGTAAAAACTATTGAATATCTTAAGACTTATAATTTAATTTGTGTGCTTTGAATCTCAAATATAGTTTTGAGTATTATTTTGATCGACATTGACAACATCCTTTCACTGTTTGGGGCCCAAATACATTTTCCAGGAAGGATGATAGATAAAAATACCAATTTTCTTGCTGCTTTTGAGCAGATTTCAAATGTCCAGAGTTCACTGTAGTCAACCAACACACACTGGCCTTCAAAACTTTGACTTCAAGGAAGCAAAAACGCCTAAATTGCATCTTTCTTCTTCTTCTTCAACAGATATGATTGACTGCTTGCACTACCTTCCACTCCTTTGCAGCAGCGTAGCGTGGGAAATGGCGGAGAATCTTCAATAACAGGTGATCACGGCTGAGCAAACAACATCAAACCATAACACCGAGTGCCAGAACATCCAGAACAGCCATCCTTTCAGTCTCGCAATCACGCTCCAGTATGTGCAGCTCGAAAGGAACCTCGCCCTGGGTGTGTGATCCCTCTAATGGAAAATGGTGTATAATCGAGAAGAGAGCTGGCGAGCTAATGAAAAGGGTAGCGGGGTGACATTTTCAGAGTGACGTCTGAAGTAGGATGACATTTACAGAGAAGAAGCCCCAAAGACAGTCTTTTAGAAAGAGCCTCTGTATATTATAAGGGAGCAGCACAGGAGAACGAGGAATGTGAGGCTGATTTCAACATGACTCAGACTCTCTGGCATAACTATCATTTTTGTCTCCAGGTAGGATCATTTGGCTGAATAGTGTTACACAGATGGAGGATGGTTTTCATGGTCACTTTTAAATGTGGAAGATTCAAAATGTCAGACGTTCAGTTTGAGAGAAAAAAAAAAAAAATCTGATGTTCATTACACACCATCTGAAAAGTTAGCAATGTTTAAAATTTTTAAGAAAATGATTCTGTTCTTCTGATGGATTGAGAAAGACCCAACGTTTCATCTGATGTTAATGCCTGCCATCATTTAATTGGTCTAGATTTGTCATCAGCTACATGTCTACAGGTACGCAAAGGAGATGGCTTTATGTTATGGTAGCCAGAACATTTACATACAAAGATTTTATGTTGATTTATATATTTAGGTTTAAATAAATCCAGGTGAGGTTATAACCATTACATTTTTCACTTTCACTTTTCATTATAACTACTTTAATCATAAATGGACAAAATAAAATGAATATGGAAGATGATTTTGACATTTACTGTGGTTTTTCCACAGGTTTTCAAGCACTGAGGGGTCATGATGCTCATGCTGTATGAGGTAAGGTAAAGAAAACCAGCAAACTTACGTGTCTTGATTTTACCATGACAACAATGTTGTTCTGGGCATGTGACTGAGTTTCACACACCGTCACTCCTTCTTGGTACTGATCTTTAAAGAAAATGGTAATGTGGTTACATTTGGCAGACAAGGTTCCACTTTTTGAGAGCGCTTTTGAAGAATCCAAGCAGCAATGGGACTCTGCTGAGTGACCCTAAAGTTCATACAAGAACATTAAAATCTTGGTGAAGTCAACAATAAAAAGTTTAAAAAGTTTATCGCATAAAGAGGAGGGAGCCGCAGCAGGAAATGGTTGACATGAGCTTATCAGCAAAGCTACAGTGAGAAGAATCAGGTTATAATGGCTGCACTGCACAACTGCGTGAATTTATCTGGATGCTGCCAAGCAGCTGAATGAGCCAGTGATTGTGAAGAATGAATGAAACTGCTGATAACAATCACCTAATACAAGCTTATTGCCAGTTTGTGCAGAAGAGGCATAAATTTGGTAACAAATCTCACAATACCTATATATCGCAAAAACTTTTTATGCTTTACACATTACAACTGAAAGCACAAAAAAAAACCAGAATAAAAAAGAGAGCAGAGGTATAAGTAACTGCTACAAATGAGTCCATGGATGATGTTTGAGAGTTACTGATGCTTGATTAATTATTAATTAAGGCAGATGTTGGAAAACAAACTGATTTGCATTGTATTGAAATCTCATAAAACATATTGATTGAAACACAACTACTGTACATAGCAAAATAAAGGGTAGAGAATAGATAAACACTGATGTTCACTTGCATTCATGGGTGATGCAAATAAACGGATGATGCATTAGGAGACTCAGTGCTGTTCAAACACCAAAGTTACAAGAAAACAAGAACAATAATATGGCGTGTCCTAATTAATGGTATGGTATCCGGCTCAAAGCCCATCTCATCTGTAAAGCATATGGCGTTCAGTCCTGTATGTTAAATACGTTCATATGTGTATAAACATACATGAAGAGGCAGCCACGCATCATAAGCTTTCCCAGTAGACACTGAAAATACGACCTTATCAGTGAAAGGTATTGAAACACACATACAACCCCACCTTTCACGTATAAAAGGTCATACACTTTTATATGTCTGCCTTGTGAGTGTTCTTTACTCTGAAACCTTTATCCAGCGCATCTCCTGTCTGAAGTTTGACATTTTTTTCTACATCAACACAGAATATGTTCATAGAGATCTAACTTTTTTTTAAGTCATAACCAACTTATAAGGTCATGCCAAGAGCACCACACATACAGTTAAAAACTTTGTGAGACCGAAGCATTAAAAGCATTAAAAAACTCCACTCTGGCGTGACATTTTGCTCAAAAACATCATCAAATGCGACTAAATTGCATGAAATCTTCACGGAGGAGCGTCAGCCATTTTCTCACAGAGGACATGTCCACTGAGAGAGAATCAGGTCATTGAGAGACGCAGATCAAGGAAGAGAACATTTCTCTGCCACATGGGGGACTTAATCAGGACAGCTTTATGGGACTGTGGTCCATCTCTGGAGAATGGAAGATGGTTTGAACCTTTGATGTCCCTGCCAATGGACTCTCCATGTATTTTCCTTGGTGATAAATGAGCTAATAAGCATGTAATGACACTGGCCTGACAGTGGGAAACACGACAGATGTTTTCTTAATTCTTTATTTGCTTTAGTTGGATTATTGGGGGTGGAGGCCGAGAACATGGAGCTCGGAGAACATGGAGTCGAATTTCTTATAGGGTGGATGATCGGAATCACTTTATCTTGGACAGAGAAGCTGAATTTTCAGTGGCGAGGCATAATCCAAATATTCATGGTAAATATAATGTAAATGTCTCAGTAACACTTTACTGTAAGTCCCACTATTTACTATTTCTAAACAATACACAAACACTGTCCTGTATTTATAAGCAGATATGACATGCAGAAAAGGTGTCCTTGTATCTGGATCGCTTGGATGACAAGGTGAATCAGGATCTCAGTTAGAGGCAGAGACAGGCGTTCCTCTATAGCAGCTCCTCTTTGTTATTCAGTCTGAGAAAACATTTTGACTTTAACTTAAAATATTCCTCAATTAGTTAAATATATCTGTTTGTGTATAAAGTTTCTGCCCATGAGTAGGTGTCCGTACAGAAAGTGAGGGTCACTGTCTTTATATTCCAAACATCTGAAATCTCATCTCAATCAATGCATTGTCATGTGCCTTCCCATTAATAATTTGACAATAGGCTCATGTTATTGCTTCTCCAGATGCTGACAACGCGACATTTACTTTGAACGATGACACGTAATGGTTTATGTCTCTCTGTACACCCACTATTTTGATGGATGGGACACACGCTGCCGTCTCCAGCTCTGCGGTCGTAGTATCTCAGCATCTTATTGTCTCATAAGTCATCGAGCTTTTGAAGGACTCTTGCCATTGCTGTAATGCTACCGTGTGCTCTGCTGTATTTGTGCTAGCTTTTAACTACATTAATGAATAGTTATGTTTTAATCGATCGATATAAAGACTTGAGTTGATGGGTGAGCAGCTGCTGTTGTTGCATTCAGTGATGAGAAGTGAGAAAAGCCCCGTCAATCCTTGATCTCTCTTTCTTTCCTCCGTGGCTTGATTTTTCTGTTTGCCTGTCGCTCTCTGACACATTCACATGTAAACATAGAGACTGACATGAACACATATCCACGTGTTCATACTATTTTTATGACACACAAAGTTGTGCTCTACCACTCCATCCATCTCTTTATAATTTTGTCATGTTATGTCTCTGTCTTTTACTGTGTCCTTCACTCTTTCTTTCACTGCCACTCACCTGCTGTCTTTCCCTCTTTTGCTCTCTGTTGACAGTAAAACCATTTCAAGGCCCTTTGGTCTTAAAACACCAGTAGCTGTCATGTCACATGCACCGGGGTAGAGAGCAGTGGATCTTGTTTACTGCAGACCCCAAGACAAAACCATACAGGCACAGCACATGGACATGCATGCTGTTGACATACAGATAGATGCGTTTGCAGAGACAGAGACATGTCTGCTGTCAAAATGCAAAACATATTCTGTCAAAATTCAAACTTCACATATTGCTAACCTGTGCGGACTCTTGCCATTTAGTGCTTGCCCACTTCCATATAGTATTTTATATATACATACATATACATGTACACAAGTCACTTCTGAAGTTTCAACACCAGATTTTAAATGCAAATTGAAAAAAAATCTCACTGGGTTCAGGTAGAAGTGGACAGTCTTCTTTGATGTGTGGGACACCAGGTTTTGAAGTGCCCAGTGTCACATGCAGCACGTTGTGCTCATTTCAGTTAGTGTGTCATCAAAGTGCATTGGATCCCAAGTGTTGCAAATTAATATGGAAATGTTATGGTAATTATATTATAATTATTACCAGCTCATTTTCTTCATTTTGTTGCAAGGAATTCATTACATGGCATGGAAAGTGATACTTGGCGCCCCGTGGTGTATTTTGTGCACGTAATGCATTCCGTGCCATAAAATATACATTTTGTGTTAGGGGAAATTTTGTGCACGAAATGCAGCGTGAGACATTTGGTGCTTCATATTAAAGCAGTAGGACTCGATTTGAGCAGGGCAGTGAGAAAATTACTTTACAGAAGGGTAATGAAGAGGGTGTTTTGTGCTGTGTTTGTGTACACCATCCTCCTAACCTACTACCTCCACTGCAGTTCAGTGGTCATGTTCACATCACCACCATGTTTTCAAACAAAGAGTCATTGTGTGTCTCTTCCACGGATTTTCCCTTAACAACTTAAATGTTCTTATTTCAGGGCAATTTGTTTGCTCGGCCATTTCTTCAACCCAGTTCTTTATCATGTTATTTCCTCTTAGACTAGAGGGTCTTTCCCCAGCCAGAGGCTTCCTTACATTAAGGGTGGAAACAACCAGCCATCCATGCATAATTGCGATCATGAGTCTTTTCCCCTTTATTTTTTGTTCGGGTCAAATCTGACCTATTTTCAAGTTTATATGTGTGAAGCACACTTTGTTTATTTTTCCAGCAAAATAAGGTTTCAGCACATCCTCAACAATGGCCTACTGAATGCAATAAAACACATGTATATATAGGGGCATTTACAAAAATAAAAATATTTAAGCAAAAGTATATGCAACAATCTTATGATAACAGTATAATAGTATAGTGTAATAATATTTAAATTATGTTTCAGGCCAAGAAAACAAATCAACATGAATTCAGTTTTGAAGTGCCACACAATAAACATGATCCCGTGCACAACCTTCCAACTCTCTGTTATAAAAAAAACTTAAACTTAGAAGTTTTGTGCCCAACATGTTTATTACATTATATGCAGTTAATACATTACCACTTGCTACATTTCTCATAAACCTGTTGCTTCCTTATCACGTTTCACAGAGAGGATGCAGCTTTTTCACTCAGAGATTTTCTCTTGGCTTTAAGAGGATGAACATGTTGGAAGTTAATTTTCAATTCCCTTTGCTCATTCATCTGCAAACTGTGTGCCATAAAGTCGTCTCGCCTCATGACATAAAGTAATCTAACATGCAACCTGTTGGTACACAATGATAAATTACGTGTGAAGCCATCAAACATTATCTTGTTTACAGTAACTGTCCCATGCATACTCTCTCTGGTGGCCTCAAAAGGTCTCAAATCAAGATGGCAAACAATATATACTTAGGATAAAGAAAACACTGACTGATTTTCTTTCACAGCTCCTTCAAACAAGTGTGTTTCCAGCTCTTTTGAAGTCAGAGAAATTACACTCAGTTATTCAGAATATGTTCTTCTCCAAATTTACTCTGATGAATTCCTAATATCCTCCTCTGTTTATCTCAACGGTTGATGTGCGTTATGTGTGGCAGACGATTTTGGCTTGGAGGTGCATTTCTAGACACATTGTGCTGCAGAAGCTACACTGTCACTGAGGATTACTGCATTTTATGGTGAAGGTTCCCCCCTGGGATGTCATTACGTTAAACCCTCCTGCAATACATCAATTTCTAATTAACATTTGCATACTAGATCATCATGGGGTGTGGGGGGGAGGGTGCTGAGGACTCACACACATACATTTATGCTAATTAATTGAAATAAAATGAGCCTGGAGGTAAAGATGGGGCGGAGCAATGGAATGCTTCAACGCCCAATGGGAGGGACGGGCTTGATGCTCAAGTGCTGTCAGCGATGCCCGGTACATCCAAAAACACTAACACTCTGGAGACCTGAACTAGCGAGTGGATGGAGGCTGTAGGGGATGCTTCTGTGGTGGAGGATGTTCATTTGTGCGAATGTATGTTCTATTATGTCCCAGATTGTACACGCACATATGGGCCAGATCTGGGCCACTTCTTTCAGGTGTATTCATATAAACCAGATATGGCCTATATTCAACCCAGTAGGAGGTTTTGGGGTGAGTTTTAGCTTGTCTGGGCCAATTATGGCCAGGAAGAAACAAACTGGTTTTAGGATGAGTTGTTTCCAGATTGCAGCATTCTGTGTGCAGGGCGAATGATGAGGCTGCCTCCTTGGCTTTTGCTGAATCAAGTCTGGATGATTTCAGTGGCTTAAATTCAAGTATAACTCTCATACTTTGAACCTCTTGCCATGCAGCAAAAATAATACCAGTTCTTGCTGTTTGAACCTGTGCTTAGTACATCGGCCTCATCACGAACGCAGATTTTATGTGACATATAACCAGTTGTACAGACTGTGGTTCAGCATTATTTAGAAGATGCCAGAAGCGAGTATTTATGCATCAGTCCTCAAATTTTCATTAAAACAATTTGGCTAAAATCAGCATTCAGCTGATAAACAAACAGGCTGAGGCTCATCCATAATCCCTCCCCTCAGTTTCATCTTGGGAACAATTGTCCACCAGTGCACTGAGCAAATTTAACTGATAACATCTTGAAATAAACTTGGAGGATTAGATGTATAGCGTTGGTATCTTATTGAGCTTGCCTTTTGCAGTGTGCAATAACAGTAGGTACAGGGCCGTGTGTGTGTGTGTGTGAGTGCAAAATGCTGCTAAGAGGACACACAGAGACAAGTAAGGTGTCATGACTTTGCTGTAAGCCAAATTTCTGTTGAAATAGACGCACAACGTCTTCTCAAGTGTTGTTGTTGCCTCATCTGAGTATAAATTAGGAGCACAGTGAGGAGCACAGCAGATGATAAATTTCTACTTTGTATGCAGATGTGCTAATGCAAGCAATTTCTAAGTCAAGAATTGCACTCAAGGCAACAAATTCTGATGCTGGTTGGCTTATGAAGGGAAGAGTTATAAAAACAACTCCTCCTCAGTGATAACAGCACATACTGTAGCGGTGTGAGCCACCAGGCTATTTTTGCAACTGTATAAAAGGTCAACAGGAAGCAACGTAAGGGTGTGATCACACTTACAACTAGCTTCCTTTGGTCAAAACCACGGTGCTAGATTTTACTTGGTGTTACATTTTTGTTTTGTTTTGTTGTTTTTTTTGTTTTTTGTTTGTTGTCTAAGCCTTAAATTAAAGTCACACAGGCTGCAGACATATTTTTGGTAATTAGCCATGCAGCCAGATTTGACAATTTGGCAGGGAGGTGTAACTGTAACTTTTAGCTAAACATAATGAATGCCATAAGACTGCTCTGTAGACTCCCTGTGTAAGAGCGCACACACTGTACATGCTTTCCAAATGCAAGGATTTGTTGGCTACCATAAGTCGATATCTGTCTCCTGGTATCCATAAATATCAGTGTTTTGGGACTGACCTCTGTATTTTAAGCTGCACTAATTAATGTTATATTAACAAAAAGTCAACTGACTACCATAATGTGAAAGGACTCGCTGGTACTGACAAATCTACTGAGAGTTTTAATGGCTTTCAGCGCATTGTTTTGATTTTGCTGCCACTACTCACTACTCCCATCGACTTCCAGGCAGCAGGCAAGAAAGCTCTAATAAACCCACAGTTTGCCCCTTGCCCAGCATCAAATAACATGAGAAAGTTAGTGACTTGCTGGTGAACATAGTGGAGTGTTAAGCAGCTAAATCACCTCAAACTCGTTGGGAGAGGAAAATGAATTAGACTTAAATGCTTCAGGTTGCTAAAAAAATAAATGAATTAAATTTCCATAGCTTATCAAAAATAGATAAATGCTGGTTTAAATCAGAGCATAAACTCATTCCTGTTAAACACAGTTTCCTGATCCCCATATCTCTGAATGCCTTTGCTGTCACCTGGTCAAATAAGGAAAACAAACTATACAGATTTTATTACTAGTACTAACACCAACATAAATCATGCTCCAGCCATTTTTGATATGGGATATTGTGTTCCTGGGATAATATGTACTGTATGTGTCAGTAACACTAATTGGGAATTCCTTTGTCTCTGTTACACATTAGAATGACTCCGAAGCTGCTCTGTGTCACTGACCTCAGGTTGTTGCATACATTCAATCATTTTAACAAGGCAACCATATCGAGGGTCAAGATATTAACATCATTATCTGGTCATTATTGTCAGCTCACTTTGTTTGAGGTCACACCAAACAAGCACAGTACGTTCACAAGAATAGTCCAGATGACAAATGTATGGAGATATATCAGTATCCCTTTGTTTCACGATACTGACACACGTGGTTCAAGGACAACGGGACCTTTTCATAATAATGTTCCTAAAAATGATTCACCCCCTTGTACTGCGAGGAATCTGCTCTCCCTTTGGGATGAAATTACATGTTGTGTGTCAAGCTGAGGCAGAGTAATACGCTCTGATTATCAAGCAATGCACCGCATCTTCGACTATCTCCAAGGAATGCTAATCACTCTTCTATTGGATTTTTCTGTGACGCCTGCCATTAATCCTCAGCACAGTCTCGTGTGATGAAACTGCGGCACTCTTTTGAATGTAATTAACTCCCATGATCGTTTTTGAACTTCACTGCACTGAGTGCTGTGATCAAGAGAAATTACACCAGGCTATTGCAAGTATTTAATGGACCCACAAGTGTTAATTTATGAAGAGAAGCTTTTCACTGTGCTTTCTTTTCATGTCCACTAGCCCAGGTTTTATTAAAATGCACTTATCCCGAGCCTCTGCTTTTGAAATGAACAGCCTTCCAAGCCACAACAATAACCCATGTCCTGTTGTGATTAGCCTGAGGGTGCTAGACCTCCATCACTGTGACTTTAGTCCCAACTCTCTCCGGTTTGACTTTAGGTGCTTCAGGCAAGGATTTGATAGAAGAGAACAAATTGCACACTTCTGTCAAGTTAGATCACTTCTGATACTCTGGCCCTGAACAAAAATGTATGTGGAAAAAGTAACTGGACTAGATTTTCCAAATATCTTACTGTTCTAAGGTGGTTCTCAACTACATCCTAACTCTAACCTCTGACTTTGCATTTTATCTGTAGTGTTAGTATCCATATTTTAATCTGTATTTTAATCTTGATTATAACTCTAAAAAGATGTTTTTGGCATGTGACTTTACAGATAAATTTAGCTTGGCACCTAATTGATCTGTTGGTCTCGACATTTAAAGTTGACCATTAGGTGGCAAACAAGTGCAATAATGTGAAAAGAAGCATGGAGTGGCAGATGTTCAGACTTTATTCTCATTTTCAGTAACGTTTGTTGCTTAATGTAAATCAGAAGATCTAGTACAGTAGAGAATATATCCCTGCAAATTTGACAATGAAAGCTACCACTTGACCGTTGCACAGGTTTTTGGGTCACCTTCAGATGGAAGATGTAAGTGGGCGCTAGGTGTGATTTGGGGGACATTATCAGAAGCTATAAGCTGAAGTGAAACCATGTAGAAATGCTGATGACTAATGTGTAGAGGGCAACAGTTCCTCTTCTTTGTCTTGAAGAAACTGATCACACTCAGGCGGATGTTCCCTTATTCCCCTCCAATATTCCCAGGCCTTGATATGTGTTGGTGAAGAAATATGTATTGTGTGAGAGAGGAAGTTCTAAAGAGTCACTTATAAAAGTTAAGTTCTGCACTGTGCAGCAGTAAAATAGATCATTGTCTGGATTTAGGTGATCTTCACCTATCTGTACCTCTTTTGTTAACTTGACGGGTGAAATCACACCATTTTTTGTACCTCAACTTCCTCTTTCTAACCTCTTGCTAGACTATAAGACTTCTACATTACCAGACTGTATACCAAACCATGGTTTGTTCTAAACTGTTCAGCCAATGTTCCGTCTTGTACTTGGACAGTTCTACATCTGGAGTGCGCTCACTATCGGAAATGAGGTGAGGTTGGTAAAGGGAAGATGTAGGACACAGCATAAGGCTGTCCTACACCACACTCAGTCATTAACCTCTGTATGGTAATGAGCTGTAGTCAACCTACAGTCAAGACATCTCACGTCTGCAAACCTGCTGTCAAGCTCATGTAGTGTGCCTGTTTTTATTTATGGTCCCGGTGATAAGCACTGACATCACAGCATCTGGCTGAACAATTATTCCTGCGATACCCAGGGGAGAATGAGATTATGTCTCCTCCCCCCCATGAGGACAGCGGCACACAGCTCTGTAATTCAGTGTCTCCAGAGAGAAGCTGGGGTGCTGAACACGCAACATGGCAACAGATTGTGCTAAATGACAGATTATTAGATGTAGAATGTTGAAAGTTTTTTCCAAGCGCAAACTTTTTTCAGTATGTCCAATGAAATTCACAGAAATTCATACAATCAGAGTAGATGGATGGATAGATAGGTGAAGGGCTTGCAATGTATATAACCTGTTTTGGTTTTGTAAAGAAAATAATGCTCTTTGGTTTTGGTCTTTTGTGTTCTCTTGAATACATTTGGGCCCTGACTTTGAATCGATCTGGATTGATTTTGTTTGTCTTAGCTCTGTATGGCTGCTTCCACTCACTTCTGGGACATTACCCTGGATAACCACATTGTTGGTCACCATGCAGCTCTAAGCAATTAGGGGTGAAAGTGTCAATTAAGGCCTTGCAAGAGCAGCCAGAAGGCAGCTGTCACCTGAAGAGAGAATGTTCCTGTTTCCCTTTTCAAGCCTTTGTTTTTGTTGCCAAGTACCTGCAGCTCATTGGTTGCAAATCCCTTTTGTTACCTCAAGGCTACTACAACTCCACTGAGTATAGCCATAGTGCTCAACACTCCTGAGACTAAAGACACCAAAATACTAAGCTGTAGTGAGGACAGGTGCCCTCTTTAATATCTGGAACTGGTACTATGAAAGATTCAAAAAGTTTGCAAACCATTTTCACTGAAGCAAATTGAACAAATTCAGATTTACAACCATAGTTTGTCACCAGCTTATCAGGTGTGAAGGATTATTGATCACAGGAAAATGTCAATTGAAATCTAGTCAGAGCTGGTAAATCACTGAGGGTGGTGTATTGTTGTCACCCCTCAGGTTTTAAGAAACAAATTTATTGGAGTGACCTTCAGATTCAAATACATGGAGAAACAGAGTTCAGATTATGGTAATTCAGTTATTCTGGACAATAGATTGTGGGCCATTTCCAGAGGTGCAGGCCTGTGGAATTCATAAAACTAACAAACCTAACTAAGACAGTCTGTGTTTTTGAATTTGTGGCACAGCTAAAAACTCTGATATTATGAGTACAGTTTATCATTCAGCAGTCTGGATTAATAGGCATTTGCTTTCGAATCTCTTGATATGGCCAGATGCATTCTAGGTTTTTGATGTGGTGAGGGGGTGTCAGAGGAACGGGACTGGCAAGCGTTTAACAGATAATTGTTAAATATTCACCAAATCAGTCTTCCAGAGTTTGCCCAGCCTCTAATCAAAAAGCGTGGTGGGCATCTTGAGTAATTGATGCATAGCTAATGACTTGGTGATTAATAGCCTGGCGCTCGACACACATAAATGTAGCTGATCCAAAGATGAGAAAGGGGAGGGGGTTGAAAACAAAGACCCCGCAATGTTCTGTGATGCGCTCAAGGCCACGGTACATTGTCGAGCCATCGCTCATATCAAAGCCATCTAATTAGAGAAGAAAAGCTCAGTGCTGGGTTTGTTAATAAGTGATGGGTGTTAATTAGGTTTGTCCAGGCATATGGAGATTTGCTCTCTGCATTAGCATTGCCGTGAATGACGACGAAGGGGGAGGGACACTTGGGTTTAGTTTGCTGGCTCTCATTGGGTAAAAGGCTGCTATGATGACAGGGTATCTGATCTGTGGTTGGTGTTTGAATGAATAAGATTCAGCGTATGGTCGTCTGAGTTTCGTAAAGGTCACAGTTTTGTTCCTCTTGTCAGTGGGGTGACTGTATCTAACTGGTTTCACCCTCCACTCAACAAGTGCCAGCCGAGAGTAGAAAAGACACTAATTACTGACATCCTGTTCGCGCTAATACCCTTCTCATTTAAATGAGGGTCAACGCTTTCCTCATCTGTATGCAAGGTACACAAAAGCAGCTATTAAATACCGAGAAATTTCCTTGGCCAGGTCATGAGAGCTGATAGATGATATCTGCGTCTGCATCTAAGGATCCCCCTGATGTGTGCAACAGCAGTACATGATGCCATTATCCCATGCTGTGCCTAGCTAAGACAGATGGTCCTAGGGGACCGGCGAAGCATCGCCATCGGCCTCCCTCCTCTCCCCAAAGAGGCTATTGGTGGATGCAGCACTGGGCTAATATTAGCCACAGATAAGGACAGAGCGAGGACATTTGGCATCAAGCAGAGATATAGGGAAGCCTTCAGTCCAGCTATATATAGCCTGGAGAAGTGAGAGGAGGAAGGCCTGCTTGCTGTGATGCTTTCTGTCACTTGCTTTTCTGCCTTGAAAAATGTGTCTCTGGGAATAAATGGATTCCCAGGCTTCATTTGATTCTGTTGTAGCCTCCTCAGATTACAATTTAAACCGCTTTGTTTTCTACAATTTTTTTTTATCACACCTGTGTAATTTGTATATTTCATCTGTGCATATTTTTGTTTCATACAAGATTTTAAAAAAACATACAGCAGGTGATGCAGGTAAAATTCAAGTAGAATGTTGTTTACTGAGATATTTTATGTTTAGTGCACTCATTTCAAGGTCAACAGGTTTCTGTCCAATCTTGTAAATATGAAGAATTTATACATGCAAAACTGTAAAATTTTTGAATTGTAGGATGATGATGTGATTTAGGAGAATGTTGAGAGTTTTATACATCCTCGATCTGTTTGTGCCTTGTTTCAGATGCATTCTGCTGTTAGAGACATGCAGGCTATTCATCAAACAGGTACAGCAGACTGGAAGCACAGTTCGGCTGTCATCTGAAGCATGCATAGCCTGTAATCAGTGAAGTGCTCCTCTCTCCTTCATGCATATTCATTTAAAGCAGGACATTTAAAGCAGAAATGATGGGAGGAGACAGAACAACATTCCTAACATTCATACTAACATGTTTTTTTTCTTTTTGGCGATTAAAGGCCACAAATACAAGGAAATGTAAATAATTTGGTGTTAAGTAGAGGAGGATGGATGGCACTCACTGGGTGGGGAGAGGGTGATATTACATTTTAATTTATTGCAGATCTATAAAATTTTAAATCATTTATTGCTTGTTATGAACAGTTGGTACAAATTGGATCTGCATGGCTGATTAAGTTGACAGAGCAAGTTATGTCAGCAGACCAAAGACCAAATTTCCCAGGACAGATCTACTAGGTATCACATTATTGTGATTTTAAATTGTGTGTATCTCAGAAAATTGACACAGATTCTCCTTTGAACTGACGAACTCAAGCGAAAAGATGTAAGCAGAGAAAACAGTGATCCCAAATGTGTTGAGCTGTTAATGTTAAAAGCTGTTAGCCTGATAATTATACAGTACAAGATGTCTCCGACATACACGCCCCTGCATGTTTCTTAATTTGTGGTTCAGTGGAATATAGCATGTGGATGTGGGGTCAGGGACTTTCACACTTATCCTAAATGTCAATGTGCTTTGGATCAAAAACTCACCAAATAGCATATCATCATGAAGACCTGCTGATTTGAGACCAGTTTTTCAGTGTATTTATGTTATTATGCAATATTTTATTAATTTGGTTTGGATATTTGCTAAAAAGGAGAAAGTTTTTTTTTAAATTGAATACTGAATTTTAAATATCAAACTGGAGAAACTTTTGAACTTTGGCCAATCCTCTCTATGACTGTAATACCCTGGTAATATTGATCAGTTTGATAATATATATCGGAATAGCATATATCACACAATGTTTGAAATTTAAGGGGAAAAAACATATAAAAGAGAACATTTCTACTTGTCAGCTGTAATCAGTGGTTTATGATGATATCAAATGCTTCACCCACATGCAATTATGATACTTGATATTTCCTTCAGCTTGTTTTCTCTCGCAGCCTGTGTAGTGCCTGTCAATCTTAGATTTTTCCTCGAGTATGTGATTTGTGTGGGGGTGAGTGCCTCCTCATACACTATCAACACATATGAGGCTTTGGAAACGTGTTTACTCTTGTTGTTAACATGATATAGGAAGTGTGTGGGTGAGTAATGGGCGAGGATTAAGACCCGAGTTTAGGATTGAATTAATATTTAAGTAGTCAGAAAAGAAATGAGTAACACACTATAGCTGTTGCAATCCTTTGGTTAGACAGTGTTGGACATAAGTAGGTTTTTTTTTTTTGAATAGCTGTTGAGTTATTAATGATTGAGATGTTTGTGGACCAGAATGCAAACCATATTTTCTCTTCCACATTTTAAAGACACCCAAAAACCTTGATTTAAAACATCTACTATGAATAAGTTTAGGTCTGATAAAAGACATCTACAGGTATTTGTGGAAATCTCATGGTCTACATTGGCTGGGTTTGCCAGTGGTTTTCCAATCAGTGCATTCAGTGATTCCCTCAATTTATTAATAAGTTCCCTTTGGTTATTAATCTGCTCCCCCCTGTTTATTAAAACTAAACTATAGTTATTTGCATTAACTAGCTGCCAGCACAGTTGATAACTGTTACCATGACAAGCTTCAGCATGTCAGGTGACAGTTTGATGACAGTAACTCACTGGTCAGTTGTGTGCGGGTGTGTCTGCTCTTACATTGTGCTTGTTCACATCACGTCCGATCATCTCACTGCTGGGCTACAGTACACATTGCTCTGGAGGCCTGTATGTAGCCTGTTGTCCTCATCTTAACCACACACTCCTACACACATTCACAGAAATGCGTGCACACACACACACACACACCGTCTGCTCACCGGCTGCTATCATCTGCTGGCATGAACACACACCAGCTCGTGCCCTCCGGGGGGTTGGAGGGTTGTGGGTGGGAGGGCAGGTTTTCTGGCAGGCACTGGGCTCTTCACCCTGTACACTGGGCTGTCTGTCTCAGACTCCCCTCCTGTCAACTCAAGGACTCCTCTATCAAGTGTCTGTCACTATCGCTCTCTGTCTGGCTCTGCAGATAGCAAACAGATGTCCAAGTCAGAGTTGGTGAGTGACATAGCATCACGGTGAGGGTGGGTGGGATTATGCAGCGTGTAACAGGATTACAAGTGAAATGGTATCTGTTGTGTGCTGCTGAAAAACACAGTGGCCTGCTCGGATTACCGGTAATGTGGAGATCATGTCACTGCTTTCACTAACACTGCCTTTCAGGAATGATCATGATTTACCCCCCAAAAATAAATTGCTAATATTTTTTCAACTGAATCTCTTTTTAAAAACTTAAGCAACTTTTGTATTATTTTTTCTTGATTTCAATCAGTTTAAACACAGGGAGCAGTAATTACCATGAACAATGTAGTTTTCTTCCCTCTCCATTAGTTTAGCACCATCTCTTCAAAATAAAGGGGTGATTATTTTTGGATTGTGAAATGACACATTTGGTTTTTGGGATTTTTTTCATAGTTAAACATAAGACACCTACACAATAAAATGGGTTAATCTCACAGTGGATTAGTAACCTTTATAGTTAGAGTATAATTTGAGACCGAGCCCCATTACTGAGACCCATTAGTTCATACTTTTCTAGTGAATTGTTACACATTAATTCAGATTACAGGAAAAAGGATGGAATTTGGAACAAACTGACCCAATGACTGAAAAGCTTGAAAAGATGCCAGCTGTTGTTTTCACTGGGTGAAAGGTGAAGATGCTGCATGAAACAAAAAGAAGATATGAGAAAGACACAAAAAGTGATGAATAGTTGCTCTTTTTGTATTTATTTGCTATTCCTGGTGTAAATGGAAATACGCTTATCATTCCTGTGAAATACAGGATGTCCTCCACACACTTTATTCCAAACATTACTGTCAGATATAAACAGTCACATTTGTTCACAGTTTGCTTAGTGGGCACTCATATCAGGCATATTTTTTTTTAAGTTTCCTGCGTTATCAATCATCACACTGAACAAAACTCTAGATAACGGCTAAAATGTAAAAGCAAAATGTTATGTCATTGTTATCTCTTGTGCAGAGGCTTTTCTTTTATTGGCTTTGACATTCACGCTTTTTTTTATTATTATGTTGATAATCCTCATGGAACCTATAATTATGTGTTGAATGGATCTCCACCCCACCAGGGAAATCAATTAAATCTCAAAGGCTTTTTGTTTAATTTATGAGATGGGATTTTAATTCCATTGGCTAATCAAAACTAATGAAAACTTCCTTTCAGATTTCAGTCATAGATCAGCATATCAATAGCACTGATGCAAGGCATTTTAATACATTAACCAGCCTAATTTGGAGCATGTGCCTCTAAGTGCTTATACATCAGGGAACCCTTATCAAATATCACTATCCAGCTTGTCAACACATACTGTTTGCACCATCATTTACATTTCAGGCATTCAGTGAAGCCTGTACACAGAAAAAAAATTCTGTGGATGTGAGACAAAGTATATCCTGATCTCTAGACTCTTGTTGGAAACCTTTGTGGTGGCAGGGTTTGAACTTTCTGGTCACACAATTGCCCTCTAACCACAAAACCAGCCTTCAAAGGTCTGTATTTCAAAGCAGCCGATGATTTTCAACAAGTGTAATTTATGGGTCAGTGTAGCCAGGTCACGGTATATTAATTCTAGCACTTGATGCAGCACATTGCCAATGACTCGGGCAGGTTGAATGAAATGTTCAATGGACTCCCGTCACTCAGTGCAGGTGGAAGTGAATTCTAATCCAGCTATAGTGCCGCACTGCTTACTAATAAAGTACTCAGAGGGCAGGATGCCTGCCACTGTGAACGGTGAGTAAAATCCAGGATCAAGGCTAAAGTTTGACACCAGACTCCGAGGTCCTGACCTTAGGGTTACAAGGTCTATGTGGACTCGCTGAGACTAGCAATAACTATCCTATATGTGTATAGGTCTCACTGCCACAAGTTCTGGAAGCTTCAATACTATTAATGAGAGTTCTGCCATTATTGATGCTGGAGTTACTACTACTGCTGCAACTACTACGTGTTTAACTAGACACACAGTCTGGTCTTATTCATTTATAAGCCCAGCATCCTCTGAGCACAGAACCCCATTAATGGAACATGATTTGTAGGTTCTAAAAATCTAAAAGCGTTTTGCTGTACTCAGGATATCCATCATGCTCACACACACTCGACCTTAAATATATTTTCACATTTTCAGCATATTGGGATATGACATGCAACAATGGTCCCATCATTTAGTTGCATAATTACACTTCCTTTTCACCCACTGTTTTTTACACACATATCCTTATTTACTAACAGTAGCAAAACCACAGTGTAAAAGCTCATTATCTTACTATTACTGTGTAAGCAGTATTCAGATGTTGTACCTGGTTGCGGAGGAGCTGTTTTATGCACTGATGGAAGTTATTCCCTATAGCAATATCTTAAAATTTAATATTTCATAAAAATCAGTTGTGAGAAAAATTTTAACCTTCAAAGCAAATAATGACTGTGTCAGTGTCAGATAAATGTGGTGGAGTAAGAAATACAATTGGAGTGGAAAATGGAAATACTCAAGGAAAGTTGTACAGTACTGAAGTACATCACTTGAGTGAAAATACTTTCCACCACTGGATTTGGGCCATTTAAATAAACCTCCCTGTCTAAAGAAGCATGCAAAAACGTTTGCCAGTGTGATTGCTGAGAGTTCCTGTCAGGTCATGATTCAGCTTTATCTTTTATCTCTTTACCACATCATGGCTCAGCTACGAGTCCGCTGCCAGACAGTACTGGTTTAATTCTAAAAATGATAATATAAAAATAAAATGGTCAATAAGCCAACAAAGTGGCAAAAAGAAAGCATACTATACCATTCATTCCAATTTAACTGTCTTATAGCATACTGATAATTACAAGATTAGATGTAATCCCCACCTGAAGCAGATGATCAGACGTTTCATATGGGAGAAACACACATGAATGTTTTTGCCATGTGTGAAAAGCTTGTTGGCAGAAAATCTGAATGCATGTTTTTCCACATATTTACACCACACCTCCACATCCCGCTAGTGTGAAACAGCATTTAAGGAAGCGTTTCCAGTTCATGCACTCACGAAACATGTTTGCACAAAATAGTCTGAAGCATGAAGCACATAAAGATCTTCAGCTTCTTCCATGTAATATCCATGACAGTAGCTACATGACTAAATATATCAGTCTTCACCATTCCTACTTTAGATGTACCACACTTTAAATAAAGAATCCAGTAGCAACACATGTATTTGTGTGTGTACAACCAACAAATGTATATGTACTTGCACCTAGATATTCATAGTGTGGAGCAAAAATATATCAACATATTATACTTGACCATCATATCTCGTAAGAAATGTGTGTGTTTTGCTAAAACCTGTGACATTTGCTTGGCATTTGAATCCACGTCCACATTGTTCTCATGCAGGACGTACGGGGATCAGATTAGCCAGTTATATTGGATTTAAATCCCAGGATAAGAATTTCCCTCTTAAAACACCTTTGAGTCGAATTCCCGTTGACATTTACGTCTGGCGATTGTTATTTCAGATAGGCATGACACCCAGCATGTTATTTAGATGTCATTTGGATAGCGGGTAGCGTTTCAACTTCCCACAAAGATTACAGTTGAAATTTCCCGTCGCCTCTTCTCGATGGAGTTCTGAAAATGACAGTGAAGCTTCCTGGCAGACTGACACGTCCATTACATGTAGTGATGTGACAGTGGGTTGTCGGTTACAAATGAGAGCCCGAAAGTACGAAAGCAGATCATGTATATGTATTTTTGTATGATTCAGAGTGTGTTCAGATTGTCTAAGAGTGTGTGTCTGTGCATGTTTCCGTGTTTTCGCAGATCTTTGTGTGTTCATACGTGCCTTTATCTGTGTTTATTTGTAAGTGTCATAACAAATCATTGGAAACATGCTTGAGCTTATTCTGTGTTCACACGTCCATCACCGTCTGGCAAATGGAAACGTCTCCTCTCGGAATGACAGATAGCAAACCTCCTCTCTTGTTTACTAAATGGAAATCTTGTGCAGTCTGTCATTTATTACTCTAATGGTCAACCCTGTCTCCTAGATATTAAGTTTATATATTTCTCATTTGTTTTTTCCAATTATGTTTTGCAGGGAAACATCGAGGGTGGATGTTGGGCATACAAAGCCAGAGTCTTTGACACCAGAGACCAGAGTTTCATCAAGTGATCAGGTTTAGGTAATAAAAGCATGTTGATTAAGGTTAGAAAACAATTGTAATTTCAGTTGCCATAATGGTATAAAATTAATTGGAGACAGGTTTTTGTGAAAGGGATGACACAGTAGTTTTAAGTGATTTTTCAACAAGTGGTTCATTAGTGGATTTTGCTAAATGTATGTCTGTATTTAGGTTCATGTTTATTTACATCAGGTGGGGAGGCAGTGATAATGATATGCTGTGACAGTGTATGTGTTTGTCAGGTGATGTACAACATGGTGCTAATTAAGACAGAGATTCCAAACCCAGGTTTACTGGTACCCCCTGTTTCCAGAGGCTACGTAGAAAGCTTAACTGATTAACTAAACTCAACTAAAAAATAACAGATGTGATTTGATTGAAAAGTACGTTCATATATTTTAATGAGAAAAAAAAACAGTCTAATAGTATTACGAGTGATCTTTTGTAAATTCAGTAACTGGTAAGATGCCCATCACGCTGCGAGCACGAGAACTAGTTAGGTTAAAGTAATGGATAACTGGAGCAACAATGTCCAGTTTATAATCCACTGATAAGACGGATGTAACTGATTCAGAACTTCAAATAAACCTTCATTCAATGGATACCAGCCCTGTAGAGTGGTGACAATAGTGGTTCAAGTCACAAGAAAGGAGGATTTAATTAAACAGAACAAGGGTCAAAACGAGAGAATGACTCACAGACTAAATCACAGAATAACCTCAGAGCTTGAAATACCATAAAACGGCCACTTTACCTTCATGGCTTCACCCATGCTAGTGATCTTAGAACGATGGATGTATGCTGGATATTTAAAACCATGTGCGAGTCACCTGCTGTGATCTCAACCTTTACATTCCTGTGCTGTGTCTTCTGAAGTGTCTAAATAAATCAGAACTGCAAAATTCTGAATCAGTCTCACTTAGATCTCTAACCATGATAAATATTCAGGAATTTGTCAAAGTCGTGTTGTCGCTGTGCGATGCTGAGTTTAGTTTCACAAGCAGTGTTTACACACACACTGTGTACATTAAACCATTGCTATCATAAACATCAAGTTTTTCAGTATAAATCGGTATTTTCACAGTGTTTCTTGAATGTAGGTGATGATGGACGAGCACCCAGAGGATCAACCCAATAAATTAGCGGAACAGCAGCCTAATCATGTTAGCGATACCCACAGACATCTGGTAAACACTTCAGCTGGAACCATGCAAATGAACTCTGGCATAATGGACGGCCAATTATGGATTTGACTGATGGGGCGAGCAGAGGGGGGTTTGGTGCATTTGTGTGTTTGTGTGAGACAGGGAGACAGTGTGTGTCTGGATTTTTATAAAAACAACATACTGTAGTACTTTCATGCTGTGTTTGTAGGGATTGTTTATTAATGTATGCACATGTGTTTATATATACACACATACTATACATGTTCTGTGTGCTTGTGGATGTAAACTAAGGATGGGCGTGTGTGTACGTGTTCATTCTGTGCACATGCAGATCACATTTATATTCATATATGTATTTTTCTGCATTTTCTGGGTGTAGAAGGCTTCATTTGTGTGTTTTTCATGTGCATTCATATGTATATGTACAGATGTATTATGTGTTTATCCACACATTCAGATAATTGTATAAATGTGCAGCGAGGTCTTTGTGTCTGTTTTTGGATGTGTGTGCACTCCTCTCCGGACTCCTCATCCGTGTGTGACAGCATGACAAATTTACATTACAGAGCTCACCTGTTGACGTGCAGGGGGGGTGAAAAAGATAACTATCGATATTGCCATGGTAACTGTCGCCCTGCTGTTCCCGGAGATCCACAATGCCACAATGTGGAGAGTGTGTGTCTGTGTCTGTGTCTGTGTGTGAGGTGGAGGGTGGGGTGGGGGGGTGCTGTTGCTTGTGGGGGTTGGATGTTCTTTTCCAGAGGTATAGTCGGCG
The DNA here is from genome assembly GCF_017976425.1 of Toxotes jaculatrix. NCBI lineage: Eukaryota > Metazoa > Chordata > Actinopteri > Toxotidae > Toxotes > Toxotes jaculatrix. Next base: position 22,688,545 of record NC_054407.1, on the reverse strand, counting down.
GCACAGCGGGTAGGTGACAGGGATTACAGCCTCAGCCAGGGGTAAATAATGCGGCCATGCTGCTAGTCCCTGTGCAGAAAAGCCTTCATATTTCTGAGTTGTTGCCTAGGAAACTAGGAGCAGAGTGTGGCCCTAATTTTGTGTTGGACTCCCTGAGACAGATGAGCTATTCAACATGTTGAGGCTGTTCATGTATGTGGTGGATATAGCTGAACATATATGAAATATGCATGGTATTTTATGTCAAATTAACGCTCTTTGTGTGTGTGCAGCCTTCCACCCGGGAGTCAGGGGTCAGCGGGCTGGCCTCAGCTGGATGGAAGCTTGCCAGTTACGCTGACGCACAGTCGGCTTTACTCCTCACTGCAGTCTGCTGCTTCTGCGTTTTTATTGACTCAGACTTCATTCTCAGTTTAAATCATTTGTTGTTTTGATACCAAATGCTTCTTGGCTTTTGATCAAAATCCTTTTTACACGTGAATCAATGAGAAATTTATTAACCCAAGTTCTCCAACATACCAATTCATAAAACTGCAAATGCAAAAATAAAATAGACAGTGAGATAAAGTCTCAGTTAATCTATTCTGGGGTCTTGTCTCCTTTTAGAACCTTCCTTGAGCAAGGCACTAAACTCTTAGCTCGATGCCACAGAGTGGATTAAAGCAGCTGAAGATAAACAGATCACAGAGCATCATGCCACAGGCCAGCCTTGTTGTACAGATAGAAAGGTATGGTGGCTGTGATGTGCCAAAGAGCACATCAGAATTATCCTTACAAGGATGTAAACATCCTGGTTTGTCTATTTTCCAATGGATAGTAACACATTCCAGAGGAGTCGAGATATTGGTGCGTAAATGTCCCGTGTGAATCTAACCTCTCTAGATGATGTATTGTTTGTTCCTCCTGAAGAAAAACAAGGTAAACAGAACAACCTTAATCACATTTTTGTCCAAAGAAGTAAAAAAGGACAAACTGAAAGATGTCAGCCTAATTTAATTTTCAGAAGAGTCAATATGTTGCCTGGGAGACATTAATGCACTGCCCAGTGTCTCATCTCCCATACTCAATAATTCATTTGCTTTATACTCATTAACAAACGACCTTGGAAACTCTTTTGCAGTGGAAGCGGCTCAGTGTCCCGGCTCATCGTTTGACTTTCCAAAACTAGTTCACTTTCAGCACAGACGGAAAAAAGGATTTTATCCCATTTTGCTGGTGGACTCCATATATGGTCGTTACAGATACGGCCGAGTTCTGCTGATGACTGTGTGCCAACAACAACAAACAGGTCAGTGACATTAATAAAATCTTCCACTTTCTGTCTCTCTTGTTCTCACTGGCTCAATATCTTTCTGTCCCTCTTTTCAGCATCTTTCTCTCTGTCCCTCTGTCATGTGGTGGACAATAAATCAATAGTGTATCAGCGAAGGAGACATCTGTGGGAAAGTGAGGAAACAGGAGACCTCATGGTTGAGAGAGGAGAGGGGCTAGGCTGCTGGGTCTTCAAATAGGTTACTGTGTGTATATCTGTGTGTGTGTGTGTGTGTGTGTGTGTGTGTGTGTGTGTGTGTGTGTGTGAGGGTGAACCATAAACTGCCTCAATAAGAGATGAGATAAAAATGTTACTGCTGTGCGTGTGCATGTGTTTGTGACTGTGTGTGTGTGTGTGTGTGTGTGAGACTGTGTGTTATGATGTGAGCCAAAGCTGTCAAACTGAGAGATGAGTTAAAAATGTTACTGCACTGCAGGCGTGTGTGTGTGTGTGTGTGTGTGTTTTAGAGACAGAAAAAGAAAAATGGGATGATTAAATGAAGGAGTACTTTCATACGTGCATGCATCCACACACATGACTGTGTGTCCGTCCGTCTGTGGTCTCTGTTATTTTGTCTCTTTAATGGAAGGTGTGCTTCATTCATAATGAATCATGGAGGCGAGTGCATATAAAACATTACCAGACCCCATCAAATTCCAGACAGTAAACGGTCTGGCATCGGTCCCACTAGCACCGCCCAAGGCAGCCTGACACGCACTCACGCTCACACACGTGCACACACACACGCATGTGAACACACTCACATGGGAGTAAACCAAAGCACTTGTATTCAAATATTGATCTGCAGGCTTCTGTTTCCCATTCAGACACACTGACGAAATTCACTTACAAATGTACTTCAAAGACAGCCAGTGGCCGAGGGTGACTGTCTGCAGCAGGACTGGCAAAAATGCCAGGGTCGTTTGTGTGTAAGCTGTGTGTGTCTGCTTGTGCAGGTTCTTGCGATATATTTTATTTTGTATCCAGAATTAGCAACCCTGTGTTGTTGCTGGTTAATTTTTGTGTCGATATCTGCAGTCAAAAATTCTCTTTGTTAGCAGAGAATTTTGCAGTAGTGTAACTTTTTCCACTGCATTGTCTGTTTTCCAACTTTTGTCTAATTCCACATGTTGAAGTTGTGTGTATGTGGCTCTGATAAGAGCAATACTTGGTATCTGTATGATGTAGAGTGGTGGCTTTCTTTTTTTTTAATCACCTTTCTAAAACCAAATCACAAGAGCACAGATGAAAAAAAAAAAAAGCAGCTGGACACAGAGCTTACAACCAGCTCAGGGAGTTTTAACATTAGTTTTGATAAAATCTGCTAGTGACTGTGATCATTTCAGGCGACCGAATCCACAGTCGTTGGCTAGAAACAAGAAGCCTGCTTTTGTTTACTAATGTGTGAAATCGAAGATCCATTGTTTCAAAAATTTCTGCAGATTTTGAGTGGTAAATCTGCCACTGTTGTCACTGTAAACTGCGCAAATGTGATGCGAGAACAGAAAGCTTTGCCAGACATGGCAACAGTTGTTGTTTCTCTGACTGCATCATGAAAGGAGTCACGTTGGCTTTAGTTAAGTCTGATATGTCAACCAAGTAGTTTTAGTTGCCCAGGCATAACTCTACTTCACCTAAATGAAATATGAGAATATTGTAGTAATAAATAATTTTGAAAATGTTGGCAGTAAATGCTCATAAATGTCTTATTTGAACATAATCCAGGATCTTGCAGAGTCATCCAGTATCAACATTCTGCTCCTGTGAGTGGGTTAAAGCTCACACATGCACTTGAAGACATTGTTTTGCATACAGCTCATACCACTGCAGAGACATTCATGCACCAGAAAACGCAGACACATGCCCCTTGCCTACAGTAGATCCTCTGTTTAATCAATACTGCCAGGCAACCAATGCACAGGCAACAAGGACAGCGTTTAACAGAATATAAAGTCAGATAACCAACAGTCAAGCAGCAACAAGAACTAATAACAACTATTGCAAAAGTCATAAAAGACATGTGGTAATGAAGCTTTAATTTCTCCAAAGGGAATTAAAGAATGTAGCTTGCAGTTCCTTCCATGTGCCTGAATTCTGTCCTGACAAGTTTGGCACATAAATAACAAATATCCATTCAGTAATTATCAGATTCTGAACCATAACTGACTGCACCATTTAAGTGAGAGAGAGAGAGAGAGGTGAAGTAGTTTTAAATTGACTACATTTATATAGCTTCTTCTTACCTTCGAGTCTTGCCCAGGGACGCTCTGACATGTGGACAGGATGAGCCGGGATCAAACCACCAAACCACTGGATGACCCTCTTTACCGTCTGAGCCACAACTGCCCCTTTAGCTCTAGATGATTGAGATTTGCATGTATAGACCAAGCTGCTGAGCTTACAGAGTAACACATGCTTAGACTGTTAGCATTTGCACCTTTTGAGCATGTGGTGTACATGTGTTTTTGTTTATGTTCACTCCCACACGCAAGCCGACCTGTTTAGGATGCAAACGATGCATTGATTTATAGATTTCCGTGTGTTTTCATGTGGCCCCATTTCCCAGACTCCCTCACTAAAGAAAGTGAATGGCTGCTTTCATTCGTGTGTGTGTGTGTGTGTGTGTGTGTATATTAGTTGTGATTACAATTTGCACTAACTGCTGATTGGCCTGTAAACGATCGTCTCGTCTGACCCAATAATCAATGTGATGGAGTGACAGTGTCTCTGTTGACAGACCGTCTACTGTTTGAACGAGTCGGTCTCTTCCTGTTTAGGCCTTAGCTCCAAAAGATAAAAACATAGTTTAACAGTTGTCCCGCTGTTTAACCCTCAGCAGGCTTTGTCCAGAGGCCATGTTGAAGAGCTTAGATCGAAAATGAATCAATATTTGCATGTTAGCAGTGTAATTTGGAGCATGTTTGCATGCTGATCTTAGCATTTAGCCCAAAAGACCACTGTGCCAAAGTACAGCCTCACAGAGCATTGTTATCTTAGTCTTCTTTCATTTTCATCAACAAAATTAGGACTGAGCAATAAGGATGCAACTTTTATGAAAATGCTTATTCTATCATCATAATGATTTTACTATTTTGTGCACTGTCAGTCAAATGCTACCGCAGTCCTCTGGAATTAAATAGTGAACTCACCTTCTCATCACTTCTCATCTTTTAATAATTTTCTGGATAAAATTGAAGTCTTTTCCAAGGACGACTGGATTTGATGTCTGAGAAATTTCCTAGACTTGTTTGTACTTCCTAAGAAACCCCCACACTGCCCTCAGATTCCTTTTGGACTGAGGTGTCAAATGATTGATAGCGCTCTCTGTCCACCCCCGCCACCCTCACCTCCGATACCCATATATCCTCATGTAGCACCGCTCTGGACTGCAAAACACGACGACAGGCACGTTGAGTTCTTAAATCCTGTTTTAATTAGAAGATTCAGAAGTGGGGAAATTGCACAAGGTTCCAATGGAAACCATCTTGCCTACTGGACAATAATTAATTGAAGAACCAAATCTTGAAACGAGCTGTAATGGCGGAGTGATCCATATTGTCTCCCTGTGTATTTGTTTCTAATTCAACTCAACATGTTTCTAAGAATTTGCTTTAATCATATGGAAAGGTTTGAATGGCCTTGTGCAGTGATCGGTTGTGTTCAAAGTAAATCTGCTGGAGTAATCTGCATTTCTGCACATCGGTGGATTTTTTTTTAAGACAAATATGAATGATACCACATTAAACAACTTGTTAAGATGGATTTTTTTTTTCCTGGAGTGTGGTGGCTAGCTGATTTCAGAGCCCGTCTCCTGGAGGAGAACAAATCGGCTCCTTCATGGCCCAGTGAACCATCGACTCTGTAACCAGCAGAGTCCGTCAGATAGAAAAGATGCATGGTGCTTTAAACCATCGCAGGCCTCTGCTCTCCTCCCCTCCTCCTTCCTTTCCTTTCCATTCCTCGTGCTCGGGCTTGAAACCGCTGCTCCATGACACTGGGCATCACACGCAGAATAAAAATGAGGTGAGGCGGCTGGAAAATTGAACATGTTGTCAGGCCGCAATGGCTGTTTTCAGTGATTTAGGGACTGTAGGCCGCACCCGATTAGGGTCATTCATTTTGGGTAATGTAAATACAGTGATTGTGAAGTTGGTCATGTGAAGAGGGAGAATGTTTGCTGGGGTTATTGGTAATGGGAGTAATACGGTGGGGTATTTCTTTAAAATGGTGGTCAGAGGGTTTTTCGTCTATAGACCCAGAGGATTATTACTCTGTAGTATGTGGAAATAGAACCATATACAGTTGTAAATACAGTTCACATCTGCCATTTTGTTGGATGATTCCAGTCAGAGTGTGCCCTCTCTGGAGTGCACACATTTACTAGATAGATTGGGAATTAAACTTTTAACTCTGCTGTGAGCTGGCTTTGCTCAGGTAGGAAATCTTACATGTCTTATTTTTGATTCTGCATGGTGCTGAATAAGACAGATGCATGATATATGTAATTTCATTTTCACTTATTCAGTACCTATGAATCTGAATTTTGAGACAAACTTTTCAAAATAAAAGTCTAGTGCCTACAGGTGCTATAGAATTAGCTTCTTCATCTGTGGTGCTCTTTTCTTCTCTCTGCAACCCTGCCGCAAATATCAGCAGAGTAGCTCAATATGATGGCACGCAGTCTTTGATCTCTGTTTTGTGTCGTTGCCCCGGTTTAACAGGAGAAAGTAAATGTGTGTGTTTAAAAGCCTGTTCCCAGATACAGGCAATCAAACACAGAAGGCTGCGTATTCACATACAATGTGACTAATGCTTCAAAATGAGATTCTAATCATGTAAAAAAAACAGTGTTATTTAGTCATAGCCTTTCTATGATGACAGGAAGAGTACACTGCCTGAAACAACAAGTTTTCCTTCAGTTTGTTAAATAACTTGAGGAATGCAAACAAAGTTCAGAGCAGTGGAAGCATCAGTGGAAGTTTCTGAGAATTAAAATACGTTGCACAACCTTTTAACCACGCTTTGCACTCATTTTTATGGAAAAGTTTGACTTTTACAAAAATAGAAAATCTCTGGCTGATACATTTTGGGATAAAACGTTCAACCCATTCCGCGATGGTGCATCTCGTACCACCTTGCACCTTGTTCTGTGTGTGTGTGGTGCTGAGGTAGTTCTCTGGTGTATAAATGTCAAACATTAATGGAAGGTAAATAACCTCAGCATAGTGGGAGTAAACGTTCTGTTGGAATGTCTAATAAAACAACAGCCGGTGGCTGCGACTCACTCTCCCTCACTAATTAACTGCTCAGGACGTCAGGAGTCGACTGTGGTGACCTCGCTGCTCTGAGCCGACCTTTGACCCTTTATAGCCGCTATGCTGTAATTGCCGTGTCGGCGTCTCAGGCCGGTCGGAGCATGTTTGAAAAGGACAGTGATAACCGTCTTATCTGTGAAACACACATAAACAGACCCTTCTCTCACACTTGGACACACACACACAGAGTTTCACCCTCTCACATCAGTCACCCGCTTTCCTGCGTTCCCATCTGCAAAAACACGACGCACAAACTCCCACACATCTCACCCCTTTTCTTATCTTAGCTTCTCTCTTATGTAATGATACAAGCAGTCACACACACACACACACACACACACACATCCTTCTGCCCCAGATGAGTTACAGCCCCAGGACTGCAGCTCCGGGTCACTGGTCTCACTCTCTGTGACCTTTAGGCCATGATTCTCTCACTTTGCCTTTTGCTTTGATTTGATACATCAGTCTCAATGTGATTCATTTAATTTACCTTTTAAATAAATTAAATAACTGCATTTTTATTTGCAATCCTTGATGATGGTCCTAATGTGTGTGATGTTGATTTTTTTCTTCATTTTTTGTTTTGGGTTTTTTTTAATCTTATTGTCCCTGAACTAAACTAAATTTAAAGCCAAAACTGTTTCTGGCAGAAAATATAGTTTTCATGTAGGATTCTATCACCCACAATAAGAAACTAGCTGAAAGAGAAAAAGCTTTTTGAGCTCTTGAAATGAACTCAAGCACACTAAAAGAAACTAAACTGATTTGAAACAGAATCCCCTGGATTTCTTCTCTGTGAGGTAGAGCAGAGAATTATGAAATGAACTTATCAGGTAGTTAGAAAAGAGAAGAATCACAAAAAGCATTGCCCAGAGCTGTTTGTTCTTCCTGTGAAAGAAGAACTAAATAATTCACATAAAAAGATATTTGGAAACTTTAGGCTTGTCTTCCTTCTATGTTGGGTTTTTATTTTTTAAACTTTTGAAAATGAGTTTATTGCTTTATTGCATGTTTTCAGTGTCCTCCTCTCGCATATCTTGCATAATCTTTGCAGGTCAAATTGCATAATGTTGTTGTACAGTGTACTGTATAGTGTATTTTAAGGCCTCCATTTTTTTTTCTACTGATGTAATCCAATGTGACACTGTAAATGGCACTCGTTCTCCATTGTGCTGACTCAAACACACACACACACACCGACTGAGATGTGGGGCAGTGTTTCTTTCCTGACAAGCAGCTCTTTGTATCACTGGAGAAAGTATCAGGGTTTCTAGAAGTGTCAGATTTTGGCATTTGCACTTAAGCCTTCCCGCGTAGCCGCTCAGTGCCAAGCAGGGGCTTAGGCTAAATCGATGAAGACTGTGCCAAGAGAGAGAATGAAAGGGGAAATTTCAAACAGCTGTCCCTAAAAATAAGAGAGGCAAACATCATTCTGTGCAGAAATGTGTGAAGAACTCAGACTGTGTTATTTTCACTCAAAAACCTGATCTGGAAACTGCGAGAGGATCAAAATCTCAGGTTTGGTTCCTAAATAGAATGTATGTCATTTAAAGGAAAAAAATATATAAACATATATATCAACTGAACCAATGTATGGATGAAGGTACTGAGTAACTCCTGAAATATAAATTTGACACCTCAAACTATATTGATATACTCAGGAGCACTTAGTCAGGCTCTACTACTTTTTCTCTGTAGGTGTTTTGCTGTGGTAGAGGTCAGGCTTTCAGATATATTCTCTGACTCTCACCATTTTTTTAAACTAAAGTTTTCCTTTAAGAGATTATAATTACAATCTCTTTATATATAACAGTTATCAGTTCCTAAGGTGTTGGGATATGTGGGAAATTTAAAAATGTCAAAATGTGCATGTTTTGCTTCTTTTTAATAAACGTGTAGTCTATAAATGCCTGTAGGTGAGTGATAAAGCTCTTTGGATTGAACCTGCTTTCCTGAAAACTGTTGTGTAAATGTGTTTGGCTTGACTTGATCTGATAAATTCTGACTCACTGTGATTGTTCTGTCGTTGGATGGAAACCTTGTGCGTGTGGCACCGTGGGCCTACTGAGTAATGGAGCTCAAATCCTACTGACAGGCAGAAAAGGTATGACTTTCAGCTGTTTGTGGCACAGATATGACTCAGCATCTAATGTCACGGCTCTCCAGATAAGGGACAAGTTGATGGAAATCAGATTTTCACAACAGCCTTGAAATTCTCTGATTTGTTCTGCAATGGAAAATGTTGATGATAAATCCTGAACTTGTCTGAGTTTTTATAACACTGAGGAGAGTTTATATTTCTGAGTTTGTGCCATGTTCACGCCCTGACAGAACAGATTTCAGATTTCCAGCAGGTCAAAGATATGTACAAATCATACTGATATTTACCATAGACTCTGACAAGCTGTGCTGAATCTGCTGCTCAGTTAACTACCTGGCAATGGTGTGTAGTGCCTGTCATACATCATTTTAACTTCAAATAATAATAATAACAATATTCTCTTCTTTTAAGTTTATTTTCAGAGACAAAACAAAACAATAAAACATTTAATCATAATACAGTTTTAAATAAATGTCACAGTTAAAAGATATACATATTATGGTTTTAGTACATTTTACACAAGCATACAGTCAGTGGTTTGAAAAAAAAAGTTTCCTAATCATTCACAGGCAATAACAGTATGTACTATACATTAAGCATTTCTGCTCTGTTGTGTTAAAAGAGCCATTTAATCAACTATTGTTGCCCCAGAGCTGAACTCTTTCAACATGGCTGCCAGGGGGTGTGTAACTTCACAGAAAAAAGGCTTTTACCAAAGTTCTTACGGTTCTTTATGTACAAGTTAACATGTTCTTGTTTTAAATACACAGTATTTACACCATATGAATGAGTGAACGATGATTTATGTGAAGGCGCTGTCTGCCCAGTAAATCTTTTATGTTTGGAGGGCTTACTGAAAGTGTATAGCAAAGAGCAGCTCCCCTGTGTATTTGGCAACTTTTGGTTTTGCAGGAACACTCATGATCTAACTTATTGTCATTTCCAGCAAACTGAAAAGCTGCTGGCCAAGTGCATGAGCTCTGATTTACTCAGTAGTTTGTTTATTTATTTATTTATTTAGCCACTACAGCTGGACGATGGTTACATCGTCCTTTTTCAAATCACCTCCTTGTTAATGACAGTAATTATCAAAATCCGAGTCCTCAAACAAGGCGTTTTTGGCCGGCGTTGTCCATTTCACCACCCAATCCAGAACCTCATCATTAGCTTCTTTGGGAGGTGTAACTGGCAAGGCCACTGCAGAGCCTCGCTCGATGAGTGGGTGTGTGAGTCTGAGTGTGTTCTTGTGTGTGTGTGTGTGTGTGTGAGAGAGAGAGAGAGAGAGAGAGCTTGGTCTGGGTTCCAGAGTGTGAACCAGAGAAGGCTGTCTGGATCAGTGAGATCTGACCAGTGATGCCGTGACCTACTGTTGTGTTGAAATATCTTTTCAGAAAGTGTCTATTTTTTGTGTGTGTGTCTGTGCAGATGTCTACATACGTGTGCATGTGTGTATATCTATATATAAATATCTTTATATAAATATTGGTTTTTGTTTGCATTGTGTGTCTGTTCTCTTGCAGGTGTGAGCGGTTTTTGAACACGTAGTCCAGCGGCCGTGGACCATTTGGATCCCTTCTTCGTAGAAGTCGGCGTATTGGACCTCCAGGAAGTGGTCCACAGCAGGAATGACGTCTTCATCACTGTCAAAATGGTGACACAGATCTCCTTCTTCATCTTGGGAAGAGGTAGGAGTCTTAAGGTGGCAAATCAGGCCAAAGACGTCAGAGTTAGCAGATGACTGCACAGAGGCCATTGTTGTCCATTTTCTCAGACAATGCTGACTTGCAATTTTCAATCACCCGAAACAGAAATACCCCAGAAGTTATTAACTTCAAACTTTCTGCATAATCACTCAAAGAGATTAACTGCACGTGCATGTACTGAAAGCTGTATCACTCATCTCCTTCTACCTTAGGCCACAAACGTATAAATCACCCCTCGTATGTAGAAGAAAGAAAAATTACAAATGACAGTGCAATGCATGAAGGAAAGCGCAGGGTACTGGTTATTAGGTTGCAAATTATAAGTCAGTTGTCCATAGCAGTATAAAAGTTTCACACCTTCATTAACCCCTCATATTTTCAATTTAACTAAAACTACACACATTCCACAAGACAGTGGTGGCTTGACTTAATGGGAGAAAGCAACGGACGGTGTAACTGCAGACAAACAGCCACTGACACCGCTTCATGCATGTGTACTCTTAACACATGCAGTTGTGAATGCGGCGCGTAAAGAACGCATGTTTCAGGACACGTGCATGTGTAAGTGCATAATAACGGGATACATATAAGCCCAGTGTTAGCCACCGTGTAGCTGCTGCTGCTCTCAGCCCACCACAGCAGCCTAATGGATCACTGTCAGTGTCTCCTGTAATTACTGAGATATGACTGTGTCATTATAGAAATACCGCCCCTCCCCCATCATTCCACAGCCATTAGATGCATGTGTGTGCATGTGAGTGGGTGTGTGTGCCTCTGCTCGAGCATGCACATACACTTTCAACTGGAAGTGTGTTTTCCATGTAAAGGCAGGTTATTATTGTGACTGCAACAATACAACACAACACACAAGGCAGCAGTACAATGGGCACAGAGAGCCAAGCTGCTCTCCCAGCTAGCATCCATCTCAACAGGTTTGTTTTATTGGTTGTGACTGAAGGATGCGGCATAAACTCATGAGTTTTACTGAATGGAAAAATCAGCTCACTGCTGAAACTGTTACTTAATTTTGTAAATAGCTTCGGTCTCCAGAAGGATAGGAATTGTAGTTACGTCTTATCATTTCTTTAGCATTCCACAACTACAGCTCCCATGAGGCTTTGATAGTGTGCACATGGCTAAGATTCATGTTTTAATTTACCTTAGCAACACACACTAATTAAATTTGAATCTAGTTGATTTGGTATTTATCACTGAAATGCTCATCTGGAGTCACAGTTGACTTTTCTCCTTGCACTTTTTTTTTCCCATACACAGACTTTTATCTTTGTTTATCAAACAACCAACCTGATATTTTCCAACACAGTTTTTCACCTTTTGTGCTGATGATTCATCCAGGAGAGCTTTGTATCCAGCCAAGCCCTGGAAGTGTTCCAGCTGACAGTCACCTAACATTGTTTATGAGAAAATAAACAGGACTTTTATTTCTGGAGTCCTGGATACCCAAAATAATGTCTTCCAACATTTTTACTGGCATGCATAACATACGTCAAAGATCAAAATAAAGAAAAGAAAATTGCTGTTTCACGAAAACACCAGTTGACAGGTTTGATTTCGAATATTAAGTTACGAAGAAAAGCAGCTCTTTTCTGGAAATGTTCATACTGTTGCCTATTTAAGAATATACAAAAATATGCTTTGATTAATATAATTTCCATTGCCACACAAACATATGGCTGCACTTTTAAAAGCCTGCTCCACACATACAGCACTCTCTATATCTAACTCTCCATCCTCACACAGTCACTTACGTGCTAAAATTGGCCTCAACACAAACACACTCCCTGTAATTAATGGACATGAACTAGCATTAGAGTGATTTATCGGGCTGTTATTGGCCTTTTATTAAATCCTGATTAATGGCTCTGAATACTTGGAAGTACTTTGCATGAAAATGGAAAAATATCAAGATGTTGAATCCTTGCACAAAATACCAGCAATCAGCAGCGTCGATACAAAAGCAAACTGTTGTCATCAGTCTTCAAAGGCTCAGATCTGTTATCATAACACTAACACACACCGGGTTCTGTTCTCGCTCTGCAATTTGCGTCACTAACATGTACTTTGCCACTGATGCTATTTCAGTCATGCGTGGCAGTGTTATGAGTGCGTCGCGCTGCCAAAGATTTTTTATTGTCTCCACTCCGACACACACGAGTGCAGTAAATAATCTGAAGTCCAAATCTAGAATCTCAGTGAAAATCATGTCTGAACAGTGACTGGAAACGTTAAAGTCTGTCATATGATCTTTGGATGGTAAAACAGGCTGTTTCTGAGACGTGAGTTGTGTGTCTCCTCGCTCTCTGCCGGACCCGTTCAGCTGCTCATTTGCTGATCTCTTGCTGTTTTTATGCCACTCCATCACTCTCTCTCTCTCCCTCTCTCTCTCTGCTCTCTCTCGCTTTCTCCCACTCGCTCCATCATCCTCTCTGCTTGCATTCATATTCTCACACACATCGTATTTGTCTTTCTTTCAAGCGTGACAGACTTTTTTTTTTTTAATTCCTTGTGTGATTATGTTGAAGCAGATGAACAGGACCCATATAAGATGCATTTTCAATATGTTGCAAAATATTAAAATTTCATTTTACTTGTCAGTCTTTGATTTAGCAGAGTCAGTCCTATAGTATGTGCTAAATGTTCTTACAATGAGACAACTAATTCAAATAGCAGCTCCATGTATTGTAGGAGTTTTGGTTGGTTCTTGTTGACGTCTGTCTGAAATTCCAGTGGTATTAAATTTTATAGACCAGCTGCCGGCCTGTCAGTTAGTAGCCGCTCCTGCTGCTGCTGTTTTCAGGGTTATTGCAATAAAAGACTTCTCTTCTACTTTAACATGTTTCCATAATTCACATTACTTTTGTAAACATTTTGCTATCGAGTTGAAATGTCATTTCATTGTGACTGTATTCCTGAAAAGGTAAGCTGTGTCATGTCAACAGTTTACGGCACACACTGAGCAGAGGGACTTTTGGTTTGTTTGGACTGAAGTGCTGTTAGTCTGAGAGTGAAACTGAAAAGCTCCATTTATTTTTAAATACACTTTACCACCATTATTGTGTCTTGTTAAATCTTCTCCTGAGATGCCAGCCTTAATCTGAGCAACTGTTGAAGTGATTAAACTGCAGACAGCAGCTGACATTCGGGGAAACTAGATGCTTCTTGTTTGAAAAGAGCAGAACAGAACACGATTTTTCTTAAAGTGTACATCTTTAATGAATTACACTGAACTAGTACAGTGCAGAGAGCCATCAGCAGCTCTTATAAGTGTCTGATAATCACATTTTTATCTTTATTTATCCAGGAAATATGTACTGAACAGGCAGGCTCTCATTAATTACACCCATTTGTACCTGAGAGATGCAATCTTCTGCTGTTTACCCCAGAGAAGCTTCAGCAGGGCCACACACAGAATCCAACCTGCCCCATTTATCCCTGTGTAACATAACTGCTGCCACTAAAAAGCCAGCAAAAGTTTGAGCTTCAATCTGAATGACCACATATGTTGTTTGTTCCGACCCTCAGAAACATAGCAGCAGCAGCAGCATACTGGACTTCTGTCATGGAGACAATAATAAATATAAAATAAAGTGCCAGTTTCCTGTGTGAGAGCTCTGTGTTCTGTTGAGCCGTCCATCCCTGGACTTTTCTTTTCCAGCTTCATAATTATGTCACCTGACTTCCTGTGTTAATTACTACAGCCGCTCGAGGTGGCATAACAGTAGAACATAATAATGGGTCATATCATAAGTTGCTAGCACAAACGACCTATGGGCTCGTTTTATACAGGGCCGTCTCTTCGACAGGAAAACCCACATTCTTAATGCTACATATTATTCTGTAGTTTTAATCAATGTCACTTTCACAATGTCAACATTTAGTATTTATAAGTATCAAACACCATTATTCATATCTCTGCAGTGGAGCCTTTGTCCATATCAACCTGAAACCTGAACTCACAGATAGCCCACCGCTGTCCTCCCATACTTCATCAATATGACTGAGAAGAATATTGCTCCTTTGTCCAAGTTAAAAAGAATAAAAATCCATTTCAGATTGTTTTTGAATGATGCATCAGTTTTGAGCACACTTCATTTTGAAACAGATCAGCTTTTCAGTATCTCTTCAGCACAAGAGCCAGTAAGATGTGTATTTAAACGTGTTTTGTTTAGGTTTTATTCTTTACAAATTAATAAATACATAATTTATTAAAGGAAATAACAGGTACATGTTTAAACATTAAACAACATAAACAACGTTTTAACATTAAAATGATCCTGCGCCTCCAAACCTTTTATATTTTCATCAAATGAATAATCAGCCTGATGAACGTCTTTGGTCAGAGGGACAAACTATCACATGTAGCTACCTAAGGAACAACGAATAACAATAATGCACAGCGATCACATGTGGACTCACGCCGGCTTGGAGGACCCTGCCCACTCCTTTTACCAGACCCACTTGCCAGCGTGAGTTTGCGTGCGCAGTCTTCCTGCGTCGGGAGCGCACAGAGGGCGCACCGGTGTCAGTTTGCTCCAGCCCCTTGTAGTGGTCGGTCGCTGCTGGTTGCGCTAAGTGGCGTCTAGGAGCAGGAATTTGGGGAGTGGAAATCCCGCTTTTACTTTCACGGCTCGCGTCGTATCCCTGACATTTCTGCTGTGGCGGTCAGTCAGTCGGTGCGAGCGGAGAAAGAGCTGAAGATCTGGAGCGCAGCGCTCCGATGTTCTCCGCGGTTGCTTTTCACTGAATACCGGCTAACTAGTGATTCCTCTCTCAATTTTCTACTTGGAAATACGCCTGACGCGCCTGTTTGGCATCAGAGGTGAGAGGTTTGATGAAGAATTGAGGGCACACAGCTGCCACTTTTGGCGAACGGATTTTTTCTTTTTTGATTCTTCGTCTTTTTTCTTCTGCATTTGGATTATTTTTTTTTCCAGAAGATGGCAAGTTGTTCCCTGACAAACGCAGGGATCTGCTGCTGAAGCTCCCAGGATGCTGGGGACCTTACAACAGCCAGATCTCTTACTTTGAGACAGATTTCGCTTATTTTTCTCTTTTGGACGTAAACCGCCTGGACGTTTTTTTCCGCCTCCGTTTTTCTTTATTTTCTTTTTTCTTTTACAGAATGTCTGTGTTGTACAATCTAACAAGGATGCGTAGTGGATTGCTATTGTTCCTTTTCGCCCAAGTCATCTTGGTTGCTTCGTTGACTCAGACTGGTAGGTGTTGACTGATTGTATGAATATTATGTAGCTTTACAACAGGCAGCCTGGCTGGATATTGATCCATTTTGCATCATTTTGCACCATTGTTGCCTCTCACCTGTTATGCATCGGCTTTCCCTTTGAGAGCACGTCTGCAGGGATTCAAGTTAGACCATGTAAATACTGTTTCTACTGTTATTATGTTCATGGGAAAAAAAGAACTCAGGGTATTATACAAAATACACCAAAACAGTATTACTGTGGGCATTTTAGTCGTACCGGGAGACTTACAAAGTACCTTACAATCGCAACCTGACAATTTAATATCACAGTCACACAATAAGTCTGTGTTAAGATAGCCTCGTTATAATAAAAATATGAACACACACTGTCGCGCTTCAGCCAGCCAAAGGCGCATTTTGAGCTGTAGCGCGTGTTGTCGCTGAAGCTTGGTGTAGGCTACAAGCAATTTAATAAATCATTCATTGAGAAAATTAAATTTCATCATCCTGCCTGTTTGCAGGAGAAGCAGCAGCAGCAGCTAACCGACCTCACCTTCATGGGCGTTATCACACCTTGTGTCAGGGATGCAAAGGGACCCACCTCACTTTATACCACACCTTTTCTAAAACAGTATAGTCATGGAGTTTATCACCATTTTCGGGCTGGCAGAAATTCATGGGATGTAAATTTATAGTTGTAATACGTAGATTGGGGCTTGGCGCTGGAATCAGTGCTATTTTTTTTTCTGTCAACATGATTTTTGATCTAAAGGTGGATGTTTGGTGGATGTTTGGATTTATGATGATTCCTCAGCTCAGAGTCTTAGTTTCCTTGCTCCTTCCGTGCTCTCAAACCTGTCACATCAAAATGAGCTGCCAGTCAACGTCTGAGTGCAGTCCAGTGCCCAGAGAGTCAGTTTCTCTCCGCTAACTGAATGAACAACTTTCCGCCTTTTCTTGTGCTGCAGATAAATGCGGAGGGAATATAGAGATAGACGTCGCGGACTACCTGACCTCCCCGGGATATCCCGGCGCCTACCCGCCCTCCCAGCACTGCGTGTGGGTGATAACCGCCCCTGAGCCGGGTCAGAAGATCCTCATCAACTTCAATCCGCATTTTGATCTGGAGGACAGAGACTGCAAGTAAGAGTTCACTCCTCGCTCTCTCTTTCTCTCTCTCTCTTCATTCTCCCACCCTTCTCTGCTCTCTCCTCAATCCTGCCTGGATACAGTATGAAACTCTGCCACCTATTGGTCAAGGAGTTATACATCTGCTTCCAGGGGACTGGAGGTGTAAGGTTGAGATATGGTACCAAGGCTCCTGGCAATTACTTTAGAGGAAATGGGGTTGGATGAGTTTTCTAATTCATTTTTGATAAGGAGGGAGAGTGTCTTATGGCATTTGTCTCTGGTTGGGTTTTTGGCATGGATTCAGAGAAGGGTAAACCGAGAAAAAGTCAGGGCGCAGCAGCTTTGTATTGATGGAGTTGAGTTTGCTCATTGCAGGAAGAAAGAAATGGTGTTTACTTTTCATTTGGAGGCAAATGTTACCTGTTTGTATTTGGAGGAGGAACAGAGTTTGTCTGGCTTTTTGTTTGCAGGAATAGAACCTCAAGGATCTAATTTAATTTTACAAATTGTTTGAATGCTGTCAGGTTTTTGTAAGTTAGCAAAAATGTTGAGGACAGACAAACATAAGCTGATGGTTTTTTTTTTCTGAAGCTGTTTTTTTTTTTTTTGTCTGCAGTTATGTTTTCTCACAGTGAGCTTGTTCATTCACCTTTCCTGCTTCTTACTGTAAAGATAAGTCCTTTAATTAATTTGTAAATAGCCATAATATTAATAAGCAACATTTGGTATTTAAGTGATTGTTTCAGCCATTTTTGGAGCAAAACCACTTCACTTGTTCCATCGTGTAAAATATGAATAAATCCTGCTTTTCGCTGGTTTATAATTTAGTAAAAGGATTGGATCTGGGTTTAGGACTCTGGGAACTTGTGATGAGTATTTTTCACTATCATCTGATATTTCATAGAGCAAATGATTAATGACCAAGCAAGAAAATGATCTGCAGATAAATCAGTGCATTTCCCATCACCATAACCGGTTTGTTAGACTCTGCTGAGGACATTCAGGAGTTAGTTTGAGTTGTAAACATTTAAAAAAACACAACATCCATGTTCCACACATATATTCAGACATGCATCACAAATCATTCCTGTGCGTGTCTGATGGTGCTTTCCTGTGTATAACGCTGCATACCCCCTCTCTGACACAGAAACACACACACGCACACACACACTCGATTGTGTGCATCCACACAACAGCCCTTGTGTTGCTCTCTTCCATAAATAAGCCTGTTTTTATGTCGGCTCCTCTGTCTTTTTTTAAAAGCTCCATAAACGGCGCCTGTGTAAATCACACAACTGGGCCGTCCAGCGCTGTCTCACAGATGGGGTCCTCCAATACTGTGGGATCATGTTTCACCACCAAGGGACTAATAAACCATTAGCCTTTCAGACAGATAGTGGATATTGTGTCGTTCAGTGGATTACACACCTACATCAGTGTCGCAGCTAACATGTCGGAAAGCTTCTTCTTGAAAACCTAATTCTACAGTGACCTTATTTTGTGCGATAACCCAGGGAGCAATATAAGTCTGCAATCATGCTGTTTAAGTACTTAATGAAACGTAGTAAATCCGGGTGATAAAATTTTAGTCACTGCCTGGCACTGCTCTACACTACCAACAGAGTATTATTGTCTGCCTAAGTTACTTTTCCATAGGTTAATGTGCTGGAATAAGGCAGTTGTGAAATAAAGTATTAGGGTTTCGTCAGAGTTCAACATGAGCTAATCGTTTTAAGTGTTATACTCCTGTTTAATGAAAGCGCAGATAGGCTTCTTGTGTGTGACAGTGAATCAGAGGGGGGTCTAAGGGTGGAAGAAAACACCCCATTGTTTTATTTCCTAAAGGTGGCAAAGTGTGAAACGTGTGGGGAAAATAAAAAGGTAGGTTACAGGATGTCCAATGGGATCTTTTACTGCATCTGAAGAACCTTTTCTAGATGTTCTCTAAGCTGTTTTTCTGTCTGAATGGACTGTTCTCTTTGGCTACACACACGAATCCACATCTTGGTAAACCTGCAGTCATAAGAGCAAGCATTTCCACATTAAGACTGACGCGCAGTCAGCGCTGAAGGAATCAGACCTGTGGCCATTCAACAGCCAGGCCACCCTGCAGCCACCTTAACATGCCATTTGGCTGTTTTCATAGGGGCCTCCGTTTTGCTCGATTGGTTTCATTATTTGTTGTGTGAGTTTATGTTGGATGATGATGGGGTGTATCTCGTAGCTCTCTGACTTGGCAGGAGCAGTGTTGTTTTTGGGACCGAGTCAAATGTTCGAAATATGCCCACTGAGGGGGGCCTTAAGCCTTTGGCGAGACCGCAGTCCCACTTAAAAATTTCTTGAGACGATATTTAAGAGTTTTATTTCACTGTGTGATGCCACCGGGCTCAACGTCAGCTCCAAAATATGATACTGCAGTCAGCGAGGCCATGATCGGAAACAGCAACAGAATATAATGTTCTGCCATGAATCTGAAGCCTCTGCTGGTGTTCAGTCAGGGCACACACAGGGCAACTAGCCTGTGCTCTGTTGAAGTGACCATGAGCAAGACACTGAATCCTTTGAACTGGCAAATATTTTGACAATTGATTAACCTATTTTCTGAGCCAAAATGTCAAAAGTGATTTGGCTTTAGCTTCTGAAAATGTGAGCATTTTCTGCACTTGTCTTTTTTATTTTACACTGTTTTAATTTACTATCTTTAGATTTAGGACATGTTGGTCGGAGAAAATGTTGATGGGCATTTGCCACAATTCTCTGACATTTTACAGGCCAGCTGATTAATCAGAAGTCACTGGCAGATTAATCAGTCATAAAAATACTCATTAATTGCAGCTCTAATGTAAAATGTAAGGATCTCTAAGTTTAACTAAAGCTTACAGACTTAATCAATAGAACATTTTAGGTTGGTTTCCACAGCGATGAAACATGTGAGACTGATGATTAAAGTTCAACTGCAGCAAAAGATTAGTTTCACAAGTTTAATGTTTGAACAGTAAATACACTGTTTTGTTTATAAAATGTCAGAAAATAGACATAAAACTGCCCAAAACAATTTCCCAGAGCCAGAGACAATGCTTTCACATTGTGTGATTGTGCGACCAATGGTCCGTAACCCAAGCAAATTCAATTAATAATCACAAGACAAGCAGCAAACCCTCATTTCTGAGAATCTGAAACCAGCAATTGTTTGTTTGCCCAGAGAATGACACAAACAAGTACTTGATCAGAATTTTTATTGATCACATGCCTGTTGATCAACTAATGAGGAATATAAGTCACCATAATGAAGAACACTGTATATTTAGCTTTGTTCTTTTCCAGTAACCATCAAAGTAATGAGCTTGTCAGGATTCAGTGTCTCGCTCACACAGATTTGGATGTTCTGTGGGAAAATGGAGCCTTACAGGACAGAGTCTCTATCATCCTGCTGCCCAGAGCTTTAGTTCAAATTTGGTCTCCTAATTGAAATGTATTGTTGGAATGACACCCCGCCTCCTCCCTCATCAGATAGCATGTCACTGCTTGCCCATTTCTTCCAGTCCCATAATTAAATTACTGGATCAAAATGGAACAAACACGTTCCAGTGCTGTGAAACATGTCTGCAGTTAACTAGCCAAACAAAGAAACCATAGCACTGGCGTCCACAAGCAAACGCCACGCTACGTTTCCGGCATCTGTGGTACAAAATATCTTCCCCGATTCCCCCTTTATGACCCAGAGTTTGTAATTATGATCCCTAATTACAACGTTTTTAAAAATACATATTTGGCAGCCGGGAAATGTTTTGTACATGGATGAGTCATGAAGAAAGAAACTGAAATTTTAGAGGAGTGCACTAAAATTAGATGATCTGTCCGTTTGGAAACAATGACACCTTATCACAAAAAGAAAAGAATTTATTGCTTTATGTTTTCAGACAATTAACGCAAATGTACTGAATCATAAACTTGCTAAAATTCCAAAAATGACATTGTAGTATGTGTCGAGATGAACATGGGGGTTGCATAGATTTATTTATGGTTCACGAGGCCTTCTGTGAACGAGCCAGTCTGGGTGACGACCTTTTATTTCCACAAACTCTCAAGTGACACAGTCTGTGCTCAGTGAACAGACGCTGGTTTAGATGAGAACCAGTGACACTTTTGTTCAGACACACTAAGATCCGTCGGCTCTGCCTCCGTAGCCAATCTGGAGCGGCACCAGAACAAGTCTTGTCTCACGTCCACGTCTGAAATAGCGCGGCCGACAAAGTGAATCCCCACGGAGCGCGGTAAAATAGAGCAGAGGCATGGGTAAGGAACATGCGTCGGTGGCAGGATAATTTGGGACATCTTTTTAGGAGTTGGCTGAACTGTTACCTCCTACATGAGGCTGTGCTGGCACAGTATGCACCTCGCACAAACACAAACACACACATAACACATACATACACACACAGGCAGCACAAACTTTCTACAGTATGCTTCATGTGCACTCTTTGGTGTACACAGATACAGTATGCACAGTCTGCAATTTCTCTAATACACAGGCTCAAGCAGTTTTGTGTTCACACAAAGAGAAACACTGATGCACAGAAGGTAACTTTATAGGTAAGATCCACAATTTTCACCTATGTCAGGTGATGAACATTGGAATTACAGGTCCATTTTGTTGTCTGGAACAATCTTTGTTCTTTTGTCTTGATAAATGTCCAAACCCAGATCATACAAACAGAGGTAGGTGAGACACATTGAGGGAAAGTGGGGAGAGCAAAGAAGTTAATTGCAGCACTTCGTCACAGAATAACTGCAATGCATTCACCGCCACATGATGATAAATAACAGTGTAAGAGCATCTGAGAGGGGTTTTCCTTTAAGTCCTCTGAAAATGCTTCGTCCTTAAGAAAGGAGACTGTGGATGGGTGAGAGACAGGACACAAAAGAGAAAGAAAAATAAAGGGATGCTATAAATTCCTCTGCAGTTGTTCCTTTCGGTACGTCCAGAGGCAAAGTGCTCCGAGATGAGTCAAAAAAAATCTTCCCTCAAGCAGAGACACAGTCACAGGACCAGCATCCCACAGCCTGGAGGGATCACATGAGTGGAAATACAAACTTGGACACTCTTTGTGTCTGTGTCTGTGGATATGTGTGGAGAGTTTGTGTTGTTTTCAGGTCAGCTCATGTTTTCAAACTTGATGTTGCTGAGATGATCAGCATGACCTTGAAGAATGAGTCGAGCATGATGGGATGGATGATTGAATGGATAAAGTAATGTCTGGATGACTGATAGAAGAATGGCAGGATGGATGGATGGTGAATGATTCAGCAGATGGGTGGGAGGATAGATTGCTGAATAGATGGCTATAGAGTTGGGTAAATGTTGTTCCCACTATATTTTGATGACCTCTTCTTGTGAAAATGCAAAACAACATTAGTCAGCGACTCTGCCGTCAGTTGTTTAGTCTTGTGTTTGTACTGTAGCACAAAAAAATGTGCCACATGACAAATATTGTCTTCAATCTCAGCCTTTTTTTATGTGGCTTTAGACCGAGGCGTTGTCTCACCAGTGATCCTGAGTTCAGCATTCAGCCCGACTTTTCAAAGAAAAATAAGAGCATCCCTTCCAGATGGTTGCATTTTTCGGTTCCACAGCGGCCACACAAAACAGGAAGACTCAGTGTGCTGCTGTGACAGAACAGTTAGCCTGTGGCTCACTTCCAAGGAAATTTGAAGCGCGAGCCTTCAAAAATAATTTGGCTGTTTGTTCTGTGTTGTGCAGCGACGTTTCCCTTCTGTTTGTTTCTTTAAAGTAACAAACAGAAGGAGAATTAGGTCAATGAAAAGATTAATTTTTTGGGGGGGTGTTTTCTTGTTTGTAGTCTAAATGAGCAATTGTCCTGTTTTATGAAATAAGATTTCTGCTTCTGCCATATTTCATGTAGGTAGAATGTTCAACATCACATTTGTTATATATTCACAAGATTTTAATACATACAATCATAAAACAACAGATCTGCAGATCAACATACCTCTTCCATTCTTGTTTTCCAAAATTACTACATTTCCCATGTTGCAATGAGATCTCAGTCTTGGATTCCCTTTTAGCTTAAAGTATCCAAACAGACAACATTAGTTTAATCGTTAAATCCCTCCTAGTTCAATCACAGTAGTGGAAATATTAAAGGGAAGAGAGAACAAAAAAAGTGGAAATAGAGATGAAAACTAAGAGAGGAAAGGAAAAATGGCAAACAAGGAGGAAATCTGCTGCACTCATCTCTGAATTTAGGAGTAAGCAAAGGCGAAGAACGAATGAAATGGATGAAAAATGGAGCAGAAGGGGACAGACTCAGAGAGACAGAGGGCTTCAGGCTGGTTAGCATGGTCAGTCTGATCCTGACCTCGGTGACAGACCTCTCGCTGTCTCTCCTCCTCCTCATCCAGCCTCAGGCTGTTTTTTTCTCACTTTTCATCCAGTCACCTCCTGCTCCTTCACTTTCTTTCTCTCTCATCATTCTCTTCCTCCTCATTTTTTCCTCTGTTCTCCATGTGGTCTCCCTCTCTGTCTCTCCCTCTCCTCGATTTGGATAAATGATGGTGAACTTTTCACTGTGTACAACCTGAGCTCTTTGCTGCGTTTAATAAAAACTACACACACGGTGATGACAGAACAAATTGTCAACAAACAAGTTCAGAAACCTACATTTTATGAAGTCTTACCCAGTTATCACAGAACATGTAAGGTTTAAAATACTCGACAGTTCAGCTACTAAGTTCAGAGTTTGATCACTGAATTCCACCACTTAAACAGCAGATGACCACAAGAATAGAGGACAGACACTGGCGAAGAAACAGACTTTCACCAGCTGACTCTTGTCTTTCAGCAGCAAATGTTTGTCCAGTGGAAGGAAGGGTGAACTTTGAATCCTGCTATTGTTTCTCATACGCAAGTGTACATTGTTTGGATTTGCTTTTCTAAACAATTATGGCCACGAATTCTGCATCCCATATGAAACAGCTCACATATGGGACACATAGACGCGGCTGAAAAATAACACACGCACAGGCACATACACAGTATATACACACATGCAAGCAGAGAAAACACACACTCATATACCCTACTCATCAGTGAACCGCACACAAACACATACGCGCACGCACAGTCTCACACTTTCACAGACAAATGAAAACACATGTCAGATTAGATCCTTAACGAGCAGATTAACGAGGAGAGAGTTTGGCAGGGGGAAAGAGGGGGAAACCCTGTCAGCGACGTCACGCACACACACGCACAGCTGCAATCTGAGGATTTACAGGATGCACTCGCTGATACCCTCCAGATGTCCTGAAAGCAACACACACACACACTCCGATGCACAACATTTATCAATGCTGGATTTTACAGTGACGATAAAGCTTGTTTTGAATGAGTTTAATTCACCGCTTCCATCGGGTGTTATTTAATCTTTTATTAAAGCTCAACATGTTTATATCCACACTGGAGGTACAGTAAGCATGAAGCATGGTCTGTAGTTTGCTGGATTGGTTGGTTGAATAAATTTGAGAGAATTTAACGTAGGCATCACATTTGGGAGGATATTTAATATGATTACGGTTAGACATGACTACGTTTAAATCTTAGGGAATTTTCAGGCTGCATCCATACAGCAATTCTTTTTTTTTTGGTAACCTCAGAAGATGTCTCTTTTATTTTTCTGTCTTTTTGGTCCTGGGATCAAATAAAAGCAAGGAAAATTAGTCATTTCTTGGTGCATGGCATGCCATACTGCAGAGGCACCATCAAAGGAGAAATTCACAACAATGCAGGCATTCAGTATGTGTGTATTTTTAGTGTGAAGTACTTAGTGACAAATGACACTAATGTGACACCAGCGATACTGTACTCGACTCCCAAGTTTGTAAAATGCTTGGTTTTCATGTTTGGTGTGGAACTCCACGGGAATCTACTTTAGACAGCAGCTTTCACGCCTCATCAAAGCTCTCAGTGAAAACAGCCTCGGATCCAGTAAAACTTGTCCCCTTGGCTAAAGTGTGAAAATGGCCTTACATGAACTTAAATGTGATTAAAATGTCTCTGAATAGACTGTATTGCTATGCAGGGATGCAACATTTGCCTTTAGTACAGCTTTTACTGTAGGCACTTAGTAAAGATGCATAAATGGACTGACAAATAAGCCTTGACCCACTTCTTTCTATGTGAAATTGTCTACTGATCTATATTTTTTTCTGGGTGTCCCAAAAGTCACAAGACACCACTTAAAATTCTTGTAATCCGCCAAATATAAATGACTGAACTTTATTCATGTGACTCAACTGCTGTGTTCAAATTTGGCTTCATCTTGAAGATTTAAAAGGCCCCTGAAGTCTCAATGTCACTCTTATGACAGGTCAGCATCGACACACCAGGGTCAGAGGTCAGTCAGCAGGTCAGATTGTTTTGACTGTCTCTGGGGAGGTCAGGCGACCAGGGCGGCTTTGTCCTTTTTTGAAAATGTGTAACGGGAAACTCGCGTCCAGTGGAGCCAAATGGCTGTCCACCAGCAGCATGGACAATAAAGTCTTTTTCTCTCTCGGCTCGTAGAGGAATGTGGTGCATCTGTCTGGGTAGAAACGCCCCAGGGTGACCTCCCATTGAGAACTGTAGGTAGAAGATACACACACAGACCTCTTGTGGGCAGATGATAAACAGTACAAAAGTGTGGGAGGCATTCACATTCTCAGACACATGCATACACAACAAAAAATAAAACGAATGAATATACAGATGCAGTGGACATGAGTGTATTTAGTCTTTTGGCCCAAAGCTTTGAGGTCAACTCTATACAACAAAACCTGAGTCTTTTATTTTGATAGAATATCACTCTAGTGTGGTTTGTGTGAAGTGTGTCTTTGTGCACTATGGACTACAACGGACACTGGAGTGACTCAGTGTGTTCATCTGTGCCATGAGTTCTCAGTTATTTTGAATCAGCCTATTGACTGAAGGAACACAGCAGGCTTTAAGGAAATGGGTGTATTAGTCAACCTAACTGCTGAGAGCAAAAACAGCTAAATCATCAGTGTGCAACCATAACATCATTTGCTATGCTCACACTTTAAGATGCTGCAGACTAAAATGAGTAATAGTGAGCAAGTCTCAGTGAACAGTAGAAGTAGTAGTTGTTGTTGTTGTGGTGTTTATAAGCTTTGCCTAAGTCACAACAGCACAGTGCTGCAACTCTCCATTACAAGTTCAGGTCCCCCATTAGAGTCCTACAGCCGAAAAGCACTTAAGTTTTGGTCTAATGGTTTTTATTGTGAGAAACGGTCCCTTATCGTGTTAAATGATTTATACAGAACTGCACGAGCAGCATTTTTATGTTTCAGTTGCTCCTTATGAGGCTATGCCCAACTTCATTACATGATGTGTGGTGGATAAATCAATGAAAATGCATCACAACTTTATCATGCGTTTTCTATGCGTCTCTTTACCTGCAAAGTAACCAGCTGCTGTATTAATGTTGCAGTAAAAAGTGCATTTCCCTGTGAAATGCTGTGAAAGGAACAGATTATTAAAAGGCTTCCAACTCTACATTTAAACTGTAATAACTGATCTTTACCAAGAAAAAGTGATGTGCTGCTTGTTTGTTATTGCTTGTACATGTGAAGTAATGAAATATTGATAATACAGGTGTGGCCAGGTATATCCTCATATCCTCATATTTATCCACTCTGCTGGGGTTTTTTGCTGTACAGTCCTCTGCTGATCTACACCTTTTTTTGTAAATCAGGTTATTTAGCCATAAAAGAATGCACTGTCATAAAAGACCAGTTCTTCTAGCTTCCTACCAATAATCATCATACTAAAGTGTTATCATGGACCCCCAGAGGCAGTGATCCACGAAGAACAGAGGAGTGATTTTGGTTTTTATGTTTTCATAACTGAAAACTAAAGCTAATTTGGCAAATGGGCTAATCTCCATTTAACTTTCTTTATTTCCCATATGCTACTCGTTAAGTCACCAGCAGAAATGATTGCTCAATAACATTTCTCGCTCCGAACGAAGGCTGTTTCACAACATCCGACTGTTTGCTCTTTATCTCTCTATCTGCCTCCCTGGCTGTCTGTCAACTCCACTCTCTTATTGCCAAACTGTAGCAGTCCCTGTAGGGGTTTCTATATGTGTGTCTGAATAGAGCAAGCTAATTAATGTCACATGTCCTGGGGAACAAGAGAGATGAATGTATGGTCAGGCAGGCCTCCATGTGAATGCAGATGGACTTGTCGAGGGCTAACACATGTCAAAGTGCAGTGAAGGTGACACGGTGTTTATTGCTTTGCCCTTAAGTCACTTTACAGAGGTGTGGATTGAGTGTCGGTTGACAAAGGGCCTTTTTCCTCCCAAATCTCTCAGGTACAGACGGAGACGTTTGGCTTTTTGCTGAATCCAGACTCGGAAACGCCCTTCTGTGTTTATTCAAGTCTCAAGTTTCCCCCGACAGAATCAGGATGTAGTGACAAATTTTATGTGGCGGATTCAGCTTTTACTCTTCTTCTGCGTAGAAAACATGAAAGCTCCAGCTCGCCTTATTTTTCATAAAATATACAGTCACAACATTGTGACTCTCGGAAGAACTTTTCTCCCCAAAATGTCGACTTTGACTTTTCTTTCTTTTCAGCTTCTCCACATTAAACCCCAATGAGTTTGCACCAAATCTCATTTCATCCTTCAGGGTCCCTAAACAGTCTGTGTAAGAGAATGGAGGCTAAAAAAAAATGGTGTTCTCCTTCCTCCTCTGTCGGATTAAAGCTTCCTAAATGAGAACAAATTCCACCTCCTCCACGTCTGCGTTTTAATTTCCCAGCAGGATTGTGCTGCCGTGGCTTTGTATCAGCACGGCCGAGGTGAAGGATGAGGATATTCATACTTTTTGCTGCTTGGCCCAATTTATTTTTTGGGCACAGGAGCGAGTTTCTATGGCTGTGTCTGTGTGTGTGTCTGTGTGGTGTGTGTGGTGTGTGAGATCCTTCTGGTTTTAATAGGATTTGCTTAAATACTTTTTCCCAATTTTTGGAAGTGTTCTTCATCATCTCACTGTGGATGCAGGGCTTTCCACAGAGTCTGTCTTATAATCAAACTTTGGATGTTTTGAAATTTGGGTTTATAGTATCTGTTAGGTTGCGTTAATAAAATTCAATCTGTGTGGGTGGCATGAGTAAGAGTGAGTATTTCTACAAATATTTGTGTATGAGTGTGTATTGTTAGTGTGCTTTGTGTGTGTGAGGGAATGGCATCTAGTTAGTGGTCATAGCTCTGATGAGTAGTTCTGTAATCACCATATTTTGATGCTGACTGTGTGGACATCTTTGGAAAGTAAGGGCCTCTTTTCTGGTCCTCACTTATTTACAGGGCTGTTTGTGGGTGAAGTGTAAGTCTTTAACATTCACAAGTCAAGTGAATCTTGTACCACCTACTGTCCCATAATGCCTTGAGAAGCAGATCACTTACATCCCATAGAAAATGAACAGGGGCTGCACCTCATTCAAGTTGTCAAAACACTGTTGTGAATATGGTTCCTCACAAGTCTGGAAGGACAAATGTGTACGTGTCAATGAATAGATGTGTGCTATCAATAAATTTGTTTATTTATGCAAGTGTGTGTGTGTGTGTGTTAGCAAAGAACTGAGAGGGAGATGATAGGCACCATTGTGCGTACTCAAGTGTGTGTGAGTGAAAAAGACAGCGAGAGGGAGATGATGTAGGTTTTTTTGGTGAACACGGGGGAGGTGAGAAACTGGGAAGGATGGACTGGGGTGTGTGTGTGTGTGTGTGTGTGATGGCAGGTGGCGTTATAGTGTGTTTTCTGTTCACAGATTCAGATACAACACACACACACACACACACGTGCCATCTGTACCCTCCCAGCAGAGCTGAAAACGACTGGTCAGACTGCTGATAAAGATAAGTTTATCAGCACTAAAACGCAGAAACCACTCGTGTTTCAGAATCTGAACGTTACAGCCTACAGCTTCTCGTGTGTGTGTGTGTGTGTGTGTGTGTGTGTGTGTGTGTGTGTGTGTGTGTGGACTAGTATTACTTACATAAATCTGCTCAGTCACATTTCGGGGACTTAACCTTCCACCTGGGAACAAAAGGCTGGTCCCCACAAGGTAAACCATTCAGCTTATGGGTTAAACCCTGTGGGTTTTGGTAAGGGTTGGGGTTAGGCGTGTAGTGGTAATGGTTACGGTTACAGTTAATCTCCAGGGAATTTGTATAAGCCAAGGTAATATCCACACAGGGAGTGTGTGTGTGTGTGTGTGTGTTTTGTTTAAAGCTCTGGTCATTTTAGAGAGGTTAAATCCAAATATTGCACCGATCAAGGCCACGATGCTACGCTAACAGCTTATCAATCTTCATGTTATTGATGATTTAAGCCCAAAGATCAACCAAACTTTATTTTGAACAAAAAAACCCCAGAAATTCCAATTTCAGTTTTTTTGACAGAAATCTAAATTTCATTGGTTCAGCATTTAACTGCACAGAAGAATGTAGGCTTTGCTTGTTGCTTGGCCTGGAGGTAAAAAAGATAAAAAGATAAAAACAAGTAATTGTATGTCACATCAAACACACAAAATGTCTCGATTCAGATGTAACTCCCTGTGCAGTTAGCCGTTATGAGCAGTATGTTTACTTTTGGTCGGACTCAGAGAAAAGCGTTTGAAGTGATTCACGTCAGACTCCTGTTTATTTGGAGAGCCGTGGGAGGCTCACTCCACTTTGCACCAACTTTCAACAGTCACACAGGTAGAAGTGCTTTTCGCAGCCACACAAGCCTCATTGGACGAGCATGCATTTCAGCTGCTTGGTGGATTTGGAGGAACAGGCATGGCCTCTTCTTAACAACGCATCCTCAGTGTCATTGACACAGCCACAGTCTCTGCCTGAAACTGAGTGCAACAAGTTCACATCTTTTTCCTGAGGTTGTTAAAAGGCCACTCTGGGTAAAAACATGGCCTTCATCATTGCATGAGGTAGAAGTAGACGAGGCGCACGCTCCAAAAACTTTATTACAGTCCCTGATCAAACTTTAACTCCAGAAAATTTGGTTTGGCTGCACCGCAAGTTGAAGGAATGGTTCCTTTAGAGCCACATGGTTTATAGAGAAGTGCAAGCCTTCGGAAGAATCTTTCAATGTCTGGAGAGGAAGGCGGAGAGCAGACAGTGTTTGCACAGACAGAAGCAGATGAAGGGAAAGAGAGGTGGATGGAATAAATGATCGACAGAGGAAAAGAGGTGTGTTTAACGCCGCTCTGCAGAAACACTGAGTCACTCCCAGCTTTAGCTTTGCCGTGCAGGAGGTGAATTTAACAACAGCTCAAACTTCGCCCCATAAATGCTCCCGTGATACCTTCCAGATGTATGTTGCAAAGTTAGCCGTGGGGGGAACGCAACACAACACAACACCACGAGCATGTTAATGAGCTGTAGTGCATGAGCGGAGCAGGGTGTGGGTGTCTGCTTATAGCTCAGGACTCCAGTAGCTTGGGAAGAAGGCGGGAAGGAATGCAGGGCTGTGTGAAAATTCCCCTTCTCCTTCTGGATCTTATTTATTTTTAAAGTGGTAATCTGCCACGACATTGGCGGAGCTCGGTGGGCTCTGCAGTGGTCGTCATGCTGTGCTCTTACTGAGGTCACCTATGAGTTTTCACTCTAATTAATTTGAGCGAGTTCTTTGTCTGATCAGCCATGATGGAAATTACTGCAAATGCTAACACTTCTTAAAACTTAAAACATTATTGCTGTTGCATGAAAGGTAAAGTCAAGGGTGTAGTTTTGGTTTCAGAAGTGAAGCAGAACTGAAACTGCTCAGCGATCTTAAGACCAGCTTACTCACTTGTTCCAGAGCTTTCCAGTGTCTCATGCAGTCTTCCTCACCACCAGAAACATCGACCTGGATGAGCAAATCTGCATTTTAAGTAACTCCGAGCTTCTTCTCATGTGGGTTACTGGGTGACTGGACAGAAGAGTAGTTTCTAATGAGACTTAGTGAGTAAATAAAACTCACTACTTGTAAAGCTACGAAAGTAAAAGGGACAGAACTAAGCTGCACATTGTCAGCTGCACCTCTGATGGAAAATACACCGGGTGATGGTAAAGAATGGGCAAATATTATCATTACATTTTATATTCCTCTGGATTTTTCTCAGTTGTTAACTTAATTGGTGTTTTTTTACTCAGTTAGAGGTATGGAGTTGCACAACCACCATAATCCCCACAACCCAGATTTCTAGCCTAAGCAACACGTCTTGAAGATACAGCAGTATTTTTACACATCTTTTGACCTTCCCTTGAACTTCCTGCGACTGGTTGCTTATTAAGCTTGACAGTTAGTCCACTTACACTTACTGCTCTGTACATTACTCTGGGTAAGAGTCCAAGTTAATAGCATAATATGCTAATTTAAACATCTGCTGTTGGGCCTCCAGATGGAATGGCGACTGTTTTGCCCTTGAGCAAGGCATTTGCTACGGACAGCTGCATTTGGAGGGCGCACATAGCCGTTGTGGTTAATGAGTGATGCGAGGGGATGGAGGGGAAGCTGTGGGGCTGCAGACTGTGAGACCCTCCTTAACTAGAGTGTGAAGAGACAGACCCACTTCATTTAACAGCCTGTCTCAGTAAACACAGACTGCCTCCAGGACTGGCTGGAGTGACTGAGCGAGTGAGCGTACCCATCTGCATGTAGACACACACACACACACTCACACACATCTCTCTCCCTATGGCTCTTATTTTATGGCGGGGTGGAGAGGGGAGGGGGAGCGAGGTGGAAGTTTGATGCTATGAATAAAAATGCCATCACCTAAACATCACTGTCGGCACTAAGACTTTACAAGTGAGCACTTAAGCCCATTTCTCACCGGGCATGTAAAACCGTCTGCGAACACATGGAGAATAAGACTGAGAGACAAAGAGAGAAATGGAGTCAGAGAGAAAGAACAGATTTTTTACACCTCGGGTTCGATTTAAACATGGAAAACATTGTTGATGCCCGGAGCTGTCAGCACTGCACATACATAATGTGTGTAAACAGACTTGCCTGAGAATCAGTGTGTGTGTGACAGTGTGGAAACTTAACCAATGTTTTGACAATTGCCAAGTTTGTTTGTTATTCTAATTTGATACTTATGTTTTCAGAGGACGATGTTTCAGTAACATGCGTGTTGATATTAGTTAAGTAAATGACTTGTATGTTAGGTTACAGTGACGACGTATAGGCGGACAGAGGACTGAGCTTTGGTTCTTATGCTGCTGATGGTGAATTTTCAGTTTGTGTTGATCAATTTTATTGTTGTGTGTTTGCCATCTACACCGTTTTCTTTGGTGATTGTGTTAGATTCATCTTTATTGATCAAGATGTTGAACTCCTTCAAAAGTTCAACACCTTGCAGATGTAGCGATGTCTTTGTAGCTTAAAGTGGTCAAAAATCATAATATGACCACAATGTCCTTGGTTCAGTTCAGACCAGGGACCTGTGTGTCGTACCCCTCTTCCTTCTACCCATGCTTCCTGTCTCCATTTCCACTGTAAACCATCTAACAAAGGTGAAATGCCAAGAAATATTGGTTTAAAAACACATTTAGAAATTAGGTGTGCCAGGATGAAACGTTTCATTAAAGACATTCAGAGGCATGTGTCCATCGTTAATACATAGAGACCCAAACCTTTAAATGTCTGATGTCTGCAGCAGCAGACTAACTAATTTCCCATGTCAAACTCATGAAGAGACTCTTTGAAATACATCACCTAACAAGCTTTGTGTCTGCACGGTAATGTTGTTAGCCATGAGGGAAATCATCAGTCGGCAGTCAGATTCCTTCAGTCTGAGACAAGCTGACTGTCTGGCTGAGCTTCAGTCCAAACCTGCAGCTGAAGTTTCTGTGGGAACAGAAATAGGTGTTTTTGTCCTTTCTTGGTTCAGCTGTAGCAGATACATTAGACCTAGCAGGGTTAGTTATCTGGCTCAGTCAGGACGCCCGTTTTTTGAATCTGTATTTGTGGGGAATCTGCAGGGAACGGTCTCATTGGACATACATTCCACACATTTTTACCTGAGAGCGTCTGCTGCTGATCAGCCAGCTTCCACGCTAAAGGAACATTCTGATACTCCACCCAGCTCCCTTTGGGAAACCTTCTGTTCTCTTGTCTGAGGGGTCAGAGGTCACGCTCAGCTTCAGAACAGAGGCCCCAGTGCTGGTATGGATTTTCTGTCTTGCTCAAGGACACCATCAGCTGATGCAGGCGCTCGAGCCCAGGTTCTCTGTTGTTCCACTTCCCACTTTGCAGCTTTCGATACTCACCCAGAAAAGCGGTTTCCCCAGCTGGCTGTAAGAGGAAGAAGCTATCACTTTGCATACTATGCTGTGTTTGTATAGCGCTTAACATAACAGTGACAAGGTGCTTTTAGACAGCGCAGCAATAATAAAAGACAAATGTCTAAACTTAAGAATGACAGATGTGAAAATCAGGGTAAAAAAATAAAACTTAAAACCAACACTATGAAGACCGCAAAAATAGTTTTAGTTGTGATGTTTCTGTAAATGTTTTTCCATCCTACATGTTCCAGCACCTCGATGTCTGAGGCATCATAGACCGTGTGCAGTTCATTTTCACTGGGTTTTCCCATCCTCAGTATCAGAGGGGAAATCTGAAGCTGGGTGACGACCGATGTCCACCTCAGATTATTATAGTGCAAACCATAGACAAACAGAGTTTACAGAGAAGTGGGCCTGTTACTGGAGAGGACAGAACTCAGCAGGCTAAGTAGATAGATAGATAGATAGACAGAGAGTGGAGCACACAAACACACTTATATTCACTTATATGCTCATAGAAACAAAAGCAGCCTCTGCTGAGTTACCCGTGCACCTTAAAATGTGAACACACTACCGTATAGACACAGAAAAGGTGCATGCAAGGACAGTATGGGTGAACAATGCATGTATACGGAAGTCACATACAAACATGTACGAAACAGACAATGCTGAGTACACACTCGTGCACACACACACACTCGAGTTGTTGTGAAGTGGCCAGTGGGTGGACAGAAGGGTGTCGGCTGGTAAAGAATGAGGCGCAGCAGCGGTGGTGGGAGGTCCACACAGACAGCAGAGACTGATGAAGTCTTTCAGTGCACTCAGTGGGATCCACAGAGCCTCCCAGTGCTTCACGCTGCCATGTGTTCATATTTCTGTTATCACTACCTCGCTCTCTCTCTCTCTCTCTCTCTCTCTCTCTCTCTCTCTCTCTCTCTCTCTCTCTCTCTCTCTCTCTCTCTCTCTCTCTCTCTGTGTGTCTGGGCCTTTATCAGCACTAGAAAGAGAAGCCTCTGTCCAGTCCAGTCCGATGTCTTTTCTTTTTGTTTCCTTTCTTTC
Organism: Toxotes jaculatrix; assembly: GCF_017976425.1. Classification (NCBI taxonomy): domain Eukaryota; kingdom Metazoa; phylum Chordata; class Actinopteri; family Toxotidae; genus Toxotes; species Toxotes jaculatrix. Next base: position 22,654,336 of record NC_054407.1, on the reverse strand, counting down.
CCACATGTACATGAGACAGAGCTGATATTTTCTTTTAAGCGTGAGCAGAAAAAAAAATGCACACCACATAATTTTTTTACGTCAGATGTAGGCCAGTGGATAAATGGAACAAAATACAGGGTCAGATATCTCGTGGTGCACAGAATCCAGAGACACTCACATGTTCCTGACTTTTTGATGTATACATCTTAATTTTTAGATTAACTGTACCTTACATAAGCTACCTATATTACTATTGATCTTTTTACCATGCAAAGGAAAACCGACAAGCAGATGCTGCCAACCCACCAACATGCGTTGATTAATTCACTGTACAGCTGCTGTATTTATTTCACTGTGAAATGCTCAGATTTGCTGCTGCAATGTGAAAAACGTCCACAGTTCACTTTAAACAGCTGTCCTGATTCTCAGTCCCACACCAGCATCTGCTGTAAGGACAAGAAGACGAAACACTGCAGACAAACCCAGTCAGCTGACCAGCTGGCATTTGGGGAAACACCTCAGCTCAGACAAAATCCAGAAGCTCTGTATAAGGGTTATATCCAAGAATAAATCTGAACAGTTATTTAAAAACATGGAATATTGTACTTTCACCTGTAAAATTAGTGCAATGCCTCTTTAAATTGCATTAACACTAATCAACATTTGATAGTGTAGAGGAGCTTTAGGACAGATAAATTAGGCTCAGACACAACAATTAACCATACATATGTTCAGCAGCTGTGTGCATTCGAGCAAAGAGCATAAAGCACCGTAGAAGGAACAAACTGCGTAATAATCCAGTGGGACAGGGACAGGTTCATCAGCCCATCTGTATTCAGCATCAAGGAACTTTGCAACAACACAAACCTAAACCAGTATCTCCCGTCTCCCATTACAGGTACGACTATGTGGAGGTTTACAACGGCGGGGACGAGACATCGCAGATGCTGGGAAAGTTTTGCGGGAAGATCGCGCCATCCCCGATCATCTCCAGCGGCAGCCAGCTCCTCATCAAGTTTGTCTCTGACTATGAGACCCACGGGGCGGGATTCTCTGTTCGCTACGAGGTCTTCAAGACAGGTGTGTAGTGGTCTGTGATTTCCTTATACAGATGCTGAAATGTCCTTGTTGTAGCTGCATGTATTGGCCAGCAGCATCAGCCGAAAGCTTAACCATGAGCAGTGGAGGAGCTGCAGTTGCTCTGCTCTCAATGTGATGAATCGCTTCATAGAAAACCAAACCAAAGCCAATTTAAATTCAGTTGTAGTGAAGTGAAGTTTCCACATGACTCTGGTTTGTTCTGTAGCTTCTGGATCAGTTTCATACATCACCTTGCTGCACCTGATAAAAATTTCCATATCTCACGAGCAGCAGCAGGGAACATGAACAGATTAAACACACTCAAACTCTCACTGTGTCTGTACTCTCTGACTCTCTGACAGCAAATTCAGATTTCCATCCAAAAGACAGAGATAATTACTGGAGAGAGAAAACATGTTCATGTTTCGCGCTTAGTTGATGATAGCAGTATCATCGTGTGTAATTACTTTGGTAGGTTCAGCGTTACCAAACTGAGAAATGATGGCCAAAAGTTTGAAAATAAGAGACATGTCATAATAAACTGCAGTGAAGCTAGAACCCAGTACCGTGAAGTAACTTTTCTGAGAACATAACAGGCTTGAAAAGTGTTTCTAAATTCGTGTCCAAGGTTGTCCAAACAGCCCCAGCTGAACCTCTGGTACACTGACCTTTAAGCTGCAGGCCAAATAAGCTCAAAGACCCAGAATTCCATTGGAGCAACAGAAATTCCCAGCGGGGACAGGATGCTAGCTGGATTGACTTACATAAACACTGCCTGTCAAGGAAGGAACCTTGCTCCTGTGTCCTACATTTGTATTTGCTCTTGTCTCTTGGGTCCACTTGAGTAGCCGCCAAAACGGCAAGTCTCCTGTGACCACTTCAGTTTCCACCAATGGGGACGGGAGATAAATCAGATACAAAGGGAACATGCATATGTTTACATGAGAGTCCTCTTTTTTTTTTGTTTGCACCCCGGAGAGCAATAACCATTCACAGAATCACAGGATCCAGAAATAACAATCCCCAGGTGGGGCTATGTGGAAAAAAGCCCTGTTTTGTACTTTGAAAAATGGATAGGCAAGTGCTCTTTTGTACTTAAATGAGGAGTAAGGCAATAATACGAGCAGGGTCAGGGGCCCAATTCACACTGGAGCTCCTCCGGGCTCTGCGCGCGCTGTACTCAAAGCTGTCTGTTCTTTAAACTACAAAGTGTGGCTCTACTTCTGATACCAAAACTTTAAAGTCTGCTTGTATCAACTTTAATTTCAGGGTGCGAAGTGGAGCCGTGACTGATGAATGACAGGATGTTATTAGAAAGAGTCAGTGTAATAAATCTTTAAAGTAGGTCAGCATAGAAGGAACGCTGGTCCTGATCGTTTTTCATTTAGGATTTTTTTTTTTTTTTTTTGAAGATGTAGCTTCCATAAAGATTTCTGATGATTTATATTTGAGCTCTGATCTCTAATAAAATGATGTGATTGGGATCCGTAGACTGTGGTACAGTTAGGGTCACCTTGCCATTTACTTTAAGAATAAGTACAACTTTATATCATTTTTAGCTGTAAAAAGCACCGATGATGGTGGTGAAAGTGAATTTGAAAGTTAACATGAGGTTAGTGAATTTTGAGGGTCTAATAAAATGGAAATAAACTGTCAATTAAAAAGCATAATTTTAGCATTTATCTCAAGAGTAGTGGTATCTAGCCTAATAACCCAGAATTACCAGTGAATCTAGTGGTGGTAAGTAAGAAAAGTTGTAATTTGACTGAACCAACTCTTCAAAATTCACTCTTGAAGTGGAAACAGCAAGTGAGAAAACAGTTTCACCACAAGGTCCATTCAGAAGCTGCTCTGGAGCTTTTTCCTCAGCAGAGTTTGCCCAGTTTTCATGGAGTTATAGCTGTTACAGCAAATGTCCATTTGTTTTATTTTGTTTTTGTTTTGTTCTTTAAGCCCTTGCTGAGAAATTCACTGTGAACCTCAGATTTTACTCAGCAAACTCAATCTGCCGATGAGGATTATGTCATATGATCAAAAGCTGCAGAACAGCTGCTACATTCACCTTGTGTTAAGGCTGCTCACCATCAAAAAAACAGACTGTTTCCATGCATTTCTTTCTCAAATATGAGAAAATTACTTTTATTTAAAACAGCAAAAGTTGATTTATTATAATTATTATTACTTTATTTACATTTGAAGTCATTCACTTTTGAAAAGACAAATGTAAATGCACTGATTCTACTTGGTTAGCCCAACTTAGCTGTGCTATCTATCATTGCTAACCTTTTAGCTGGCTACAATGCAGTGCAAAAGTACGTTAGCTGTATAGAACTTATGCTCTGCTCATATCATGTTCACATAACTTGGAACTCATCACACACCTTGTTTTCCTGGCACAGCATGAGAGGATGTTTATGCTTCAGCTTCAACCTTTATTCCTCAAAAAAAAAAAAAAAAAAATCTATGTATATCCATTTGGCACAGTAACCCCATCAGGTGAAGAATTGATTGAGCTTTCAGCCAATTAGACACGAGTATTTCCATGTATATTCCCGTAAACGCTCTCTGATGGATCTTGCCTCCGCTCATTGATTTTGATTGAAATTACAAAACAGCCGTCTGCTCCTGACTTTGTTGTATTAATGGTGGATGGATAAAGGAAGTGTGTTTTGTTTATATTGCCCGGTGTGCTGCTCTGAACCTGCAGGGCAGGAGCGATGTTGTAGACGTCAGGTTTGTGTTTCTCTACATGCTGCTGCTGCTGCTGTCGCTCCGTGTGTTTGTCAGAAAAATCAGAGCCACCGTTTTCCTGTTGTTGTTGTTGAGCACGTCTCTGCCAGCTACTGCTCAGCTGCAGGACGGACGCTGCGGAGCAAGCTGGGAATTTTTTACCAGTGTCTGCTTTCCTTTGTGTGTGTGTGTGTGTGTGTGTGTGTGTGTGTGTGTGTGTGTGTGTGTGTGTGTGTGTGTGTGTTGAGTGTGTGCAACAGACAGGTGCATGGGACCCCAGGCTCATTTAGCTAATGGGCTGTTTGTCCTTGGAGGCAACAGGGGTGACCTGCAGATGAGATGGATGCTCTGGCATAGAAGAGGGGCTCTGGAACTAGGACAGTGCACGTGTGTGTGTGTGTGTGTGTGTGTGTGTGTGTGTGTGTGTGTGTGTGTGTGTGTGTGTGTGTGTGTGTGTGTGTGTGTGTGTGTGTATGTGTATGTGTGTATGTGTGTGTGTGTGTGTGTTGGCCTAAATATGGGTCCTCTAACAAGTTAAGAACAGCACTTGTACTCACTCAGGTAATCCCCCTGCCATGTTGCTGCCTTCCTTCTCACCACATTTAAAACCCATAACAGTCAGAGCAGCATATTGAAACTCGCTGCTAAATGGAGCTGCTGCTCTGTTTCCAAACAGGCCGTACACTCTATTGAGACCTCTTTGTCTCCATGGTACTATTCCTCCCTCTGTCTCTCTGTTTTTGTCCTTTGATCTTGTTTTTTTTTTTTTTTTTTTGGCAACTGATAGAAAAATAGTAAACCCTGAAATATCAGAGCAACACAAACTATGACAAAATACTCAATTTTATCTTCTCCCCCCGTCCATGTCTGTTCCACGTCTGTCATTACTACAAGAAAACCCCAATGCAGCGCCACAAAAAGCAGCAACCCTCGTTCAGATGACAAGCTCTGTTTGGCCTTAAAGATAGTGCTTGGCAGTGGTGGGTAAACCTCTGGACCTCGGAGCGTTGGGCTGTGACACCCGGGTACATCCGTCTCTTTTAACCACAACCATCACCATAACTCCACCCTCTCCCCCGACCACAGAATACATATCATTTATAAATGATGGCCAAGTGAGGCCTCTTCAGCGTCCTGGAACTATATTTGCCCCAACTCTCTTGTTTTATTGCAGGTTTTCAAACCAGAAACACATGTCTCAGCGATTTAGTCGACGGAGGGGAGGGTTTTTTTTTCTTTCCCCTACAGTGACTTCAAGCCGCAGTTGATTGGAGGGTTGTTGATCAAAAAGATGAAAGAAACAAAAAGATGGAGGCACAGATGATGAGCCAGTGAGAGATGAGAGCAGTGTACTGTGTTGTTAAGTTAAACACACAAACACTCACAGTTATGGTACATTTGATCGTTTTTTTGGGGGGTGGGGGGCAATTTTGAGGCACATTAAGTGAAATGGACTGTCAGCCTAAATCTCCAAATTTTCTCTTGTCTCCTTTACCTTAGTAGGAGGAGAGGAAAGTATAAAGTTCCTTCCTTCAGCAAAGAGGTGATGTTTTTTTCTTCTAACAGATAAAATTAAATTTAGGGGACAGTTCAGCCTCTGGGCCAAGGAAGAGACTATTTGTTTCTGGTGTCGAATCAGGAATTTTAAAAGGATTTCATTACATTTTTTTAACTTCTTCCATGTGTTTATGCACTTACTGGTTGAAGGTATCCAGCCTCTTGATGCTTTCTGGTTTATTTCATTGTTTGTTTTGTCTTTTGTTAGTGCAGTGGTTTGTGTGGAGTCAGCATTTTTTTCCCCCCGCTTTGTCGATGTTTGGTTGTTTGTCTTCGGATCAAACGCTGCTCCGTCACCGTCATCCGTCCGTGTACTGAAATGAATCAGCTGGAGATTTTCTCAGAAAATTACCTATGGAAGCCAGTGAGGTTCAGTTCTTACACTAACACCTGAAAATAAAATTAGCTTTTATTTTCTAGGCATTATATGAACATTAATTTCATACAGCATCATACATTTCTCAGCTCAGATATAAGTAACCCATCTGCACATCTGACACACACACACACACACACACACAGTGCCAGCTGAGCAGCGTCGAAGCCTGCCCCATCCCTCGCCGCTCATCCTTCCACATCATTCATCATGTCGCCCTTTTAATGACACCACCTGTGTCAACAGCGAGGGGTCCACTGGAGTGTGCGTGTCTCTTGTGTCTCTATGTGTGTGTGGATTCTTGTTTACAGGCGTGCTCAGATAACATGCAGGTCACATCTGGCATGGCAACATGAGAAACCCCCACCCCAACACACACACGTACACACACACACACACACTGTTGATGCCTCCGAGGGAAGCTTGACCCTCGTCCACACCTCGAGTCGTCGTCCTCCTGCAGAGATCAGTCACCGTTTCATAACCTCGCTCATGTCACTTTACCACAAGCGAGGTGTGAACAGCCAGTCTGGTTGACTGATGCGAGCCCACGCAGAGATTTTTCAGGAGTATCAACAGCTCGGATGTGACTGTGGAGAAAACAGCTCATGTACAAAGGACGACAATGACACACAAGCTGCCGAGTTAGCCAGCTGCTCCGTTTGTACTTTTGTCGGGAGGAGTTTGTGCAGTGTGTCGTTTTGATAAGCAAAATTTTCTTTGTTTTCCAGGTTTGTTTGTTGATGAAACTGTGTTGTTAAGCTTTATTTCATTATCCTTCCATCTAGAGAAGCGTCTGATGCTTACAAGTGAAGAAAAGTTTTACTTCCTCTAAAAAACACAGAACTAACTTTGTTGGAAATGTGTCCGAATTTTATGTAACGCTACAAAAACAATGCTTCACGACCTCATTTGAAAGAAAATATATACAGGAAGTGCTCCCTGTGCCTATTCACCACAGGATTATTCAGCAATTTTCAGTGCACCGCTCACAGTCGAGCAGAATGGCATCACAGCGCAACGACGTTAGGATGAATAGAAAAAAGGACACGTGTAAACACACCACAGCTGATGATTGCAACACCGGAAGGTGTTATGTGCTAATGCATGAATGAAAGTGTGATAAAATAAGCATCTTTGTCAGGGGGTGTAAAATAACAGCAGACAGTGTTTGGGTTCCTTTTTTTGTATGTGTGTGAGTGAGTAAGCAAGTAAAACTTTAATCACAGAGTCCTCTTCAAATTCACAGTTATGCAAGGATTTATGGTTAAAAGTTATCAGCACCGTACAATGTACCAAAAGATAGAAATCAAAGTGTAGCAAAAAGGAAAAAAAAAGCATTGATATTTGACTGTACACTGCAAACAAATTAAGAGGCTGTGGTCGACTGATTTCGCAGCGTGTGTGTATTTAGATGTGTCTAATGAGCTAATAGGCTTGTTTTTGTCTGTGTGTGTATCTGTGTGTGTGTGTTGCTGTTTCACTGGTCCCTGTAAACAGCCCCTCAGTGTCTGGGACAGTCAATAAATACTAGTAAAACCCCCACCACTCTCCCGCCCTTCCACCCCAGTCACAACACAGACACAACTGGCTCCGACAGGGGAGGGGACCAATCACAGCCGAGCTCGTCTGATTGGATGGAGATGACATGCGTTTTGTCAATAAAGGAAAGGGTTTGTTTTTGGAGCATCTTAACAAGGCACTGAGCCGGGTGCTGCTCAGAAATGGCACTGAAATCATTTTACTTTAAAGGCTTTTATTTTGTATCAACATCTGTGATGTCTCATTTTGTAATGACAAAAAAAACATAGGTTTGTAAAAGGGAAAGTGACAGTAATGTGAGAACAGGTTACCGCCCTCTAACCCCTGATAGTTCACACCTCTGTCCAAGTGAGAATTAGTCACTCTGTCCAAACACATCTTAACACAAAACTCATCAGGATCTTCTCCCCTCGCAGGTCCAGAATGTTCCAGAAACTTCACGGCTCCCCGGGGCGTCATCAAGACGCCCGGCTTCCCCGAGAAGTACCCCAACAACCTGGACTGCACCTTCATGATCTTTGCCCCCAAGATGTCGGAGATCGTGGTGGAGTTTGACAGCTTCGACATGGAGCCTGACACCACGCCGCCGCCAGGCGCGCTCTGCCGCTACGACTGGCTGGAGATCTGGGACGGCTTCCCTGCAGGTGAGGAGAGGATTCGGATCAGGTTGAGCTCAGCCTGACTAGTAAAGACAATATTTGTGTTACAGGAAGAGAAGAATCAACTCAAGTACAAAAATATAATGCTTTTTACCGATTTAACGTATTTAAACATCCACAAGCAAGATGATGATCACAAAAAAACAGTTTCTCAGCCAGCTACACTGAAAAAAAAATGCTAATAGGCATATTTTTTGGGCAGGCCAAAACAAGCTAGAAAACGCTGTAAACATGAATGTACTACCAAGATAGAGCAGCAAGAAAAAAATAGAACATCAGCCAGAACATGAAGTGAGCTGAAGGAGAAATCTCCACAGGTGGAGGGTAAGAACAGGAAAAATGGGATGCAGAGGTAGATGGACGCGATGAGGTGGAAGATGAGCTGGAACGGTGGTGGAATGGGTCCGGAGGGAGGGATGAAAATGAGGAGCTGTGAAGCAGCAAAGAGAAGAGAAGGATGAGAGGAGCTCTGGACGGCTTCCCCCTGCAGATGTTGACAGAAAGCAGAGAGAGATACAGAGAGGAAGACATGCGGAGGTGAAGGGGAGGAGGAGGAGGAGGGAGGGGGAGAACAAAGGATGGATGGCTCCCCTGCAGGTGGGACAAACTCGGATTGAGAGATGGAGGCGAAGGAGAAAGCAGAGGCGAAAAATAAGTAGATAAAGACAACAGGAAGGTGCAGGATGAAGTAAAGGAGGAGCATTTTTCATTTTCACAACAGTCTTATCACATCACTGAACACGTGGTGTCTCCAGAATTCTTGTTTTTTTAATTATATTTTGGAGAAATTTGTCTCTACACATTGATTTACAGGCTGTTTCAGGAATTTGGCAAATTAGGGTAATAAAATATCATCCTGGTTGACTGGATGCACAATGCGTCCGCCCTGATAGACTGAGGTTTTCCCACTGACAACACAAGTGTGGTGGAGTTAGATTAAATGAAAATACAAGAATGACTTTAGAAAGAGCCTGAATTTATAAATTCTCTGGTTTTTCAGTGCAGTTTAACAGATGATTGACACTCCAAACAGATAGCCTGGCTGTGGAATCCCCTCCAAAGCTCACTAGGAGGCGAATATTCCTTTTCCATACAGAAACATTAGTAAGAAGCTTTCAGGGGGTAATAATCAATAATGGCTCTGCTGAGGCTCGGTTGTGTTCAGGCCTTTACTTGAATTTCAGCCATCTGTGTACACATGAAGACTGATTGTACTGATGGAGACGATGCTGGTGAAAGAGAGACTCCTTCACAGTTTGCTCATTGTTCCTTTTCCAACCACACTTGGAAAATCAGCTCTCTGCGCATGAATGACGGAGACGCAACCTGCTCTACCCTCTGTTCTCTCTCCTCCCCTCGTTTGGACAGCGTTCCTCAGCTTCCATTGTTGTCTAATTAGCCGTACAGTGTGCAGATAATGGTGAGAGCTACATACCTTGGACAGGCCTGAGTAGGCTGCCAGGATGCCCACAATACTCGCTGCTGTGCCCAAAGCTTTGCCTGATTATTGCCACTGAGGGGACTGGCAGTGGGAATGTGAGGGGTACAAAGACTGGCACAGGTAGACAGACAGTGACATACACTTTAAAGCCGTGCCAGCATACATAACATGCCAGGGCTTTTCCTGTCAAATGATCTGTGTGTGTGTGTCTGTGTGCATTCAGGTGTGTCTGTTTGCATGAGTGCGTGCGCGTGTGTGTATTGGTACGTGCGCTGCGTTGGTGTGTGATGCTGTGTTCCTGTGTTTGCCGAGCGAACGTGTGTGTCGGTGCAGATAACAAAGCATCTCTGCAGCAGGACGAAGACCAGAATGTAGTTTTTCATCCCATCAAACGCTTTCGCACCGTTAGCACTGACATCAAACGTTCCCATCATGCACTGCTGTTTTATTTGAGAGATGTAAGTCAGGTCTTCAAAAGGAAGTCGTTTATATTATGAGGACAATTCTTCTGATGGGATTTAATCCAAGAAACAAATATCCAGGACTCATTGTATTTTAATTTAATGTAGTAATTTTTTGGTGTTAATTATGTTTAGTTTTTGTTCAGATATATTATTCAATATTGTAACTGTAATTTTAATCTTAATTTCCCCTCTCCTAAATGAAATGAAGTGTCTCAACACAGCAGCTTAAGAAAACACATTGAAAAAGGCAAAACACAAGCAAACTTAGGAAAACATCCTCACCAACTCATGCACAGCATTTAGTAAAAAAACACAACCAAACGCAGAAACGAGCTACAAATCCAGCACACGCGCCCTCTCAGCTCACAGGGCCACCGTACATTTTGCCTGTAGGAGTTTTCATTTTATAGCTGATTGTAGTAAGAACACAAAGCCTTACAGCGTAACCATTTCACACCTCCTCAGATAAGGCTAAAGAAAATTCAAAGTATAATCCGTCACAGATCACAGTCGCCTAGCTGCTTAAAACTGTAACTGATAAACATAATCCACAAGATTACTGAAACTCAGCGTTCCATTGATATCGTTTTGTGTTACTTTTTGATTATTTGCCTGCGAAGCGGAAGGAAAATGTTGGGAAGGTATGATTTTTGTAATATGCATAATTTCATTGTGGACTGAAGATCCCTCCTTTAGTCCTCGAGAGGCTGCAGATACAGTATCTCTACGAAACAGGCGGCAACACAGGCCTGGCTTTGTTTCTGTCTGATAAGAACAGGATGAAATGGGCAGCAAACTGTGGGCAGGCGGGGATGTCAGCGCTCGGTGTTTAGACATGAGACCGCCTGTTGCTGTGTGCTGCATATAAGGAAATCACGTTGTTACGGTAGATTCGATGCCCAGTTGGTGCCTCTCGTGTTTTATCATTACATTTGAAAGATAAATCCCCAGCAACCTTGCAAAAACCCAGACGGCACATTCCGCTGTTTTTTAAGATGCCTACAGAATCTTCAAAGCCTCGTCTGTCCACCTCGGTCTAAAAATGAAATGTCCACAGCACAGTTAAGACGATTTTTAACCAACAAAGCCTTAGAAAGCCACTGACAGCGGACTAGGTGTTGTAAACTAACCTCAGGGTTAAAGATTTTAAAGCTTGCCATGATTCATCTTTCTGAGAGATGCATGCCTGCTTCTGTGACTCAAATGTAATGATAATTCCTTAGAGGAAAAAACAGGGATCACGTAGCTCAGTGAGTGGTTGTCTTGTTTTTGCAGCCACAAGATTCAGAGTCACATTTTACAGAGATATTAACATAACATCAAGTAAAACAGGTAAGTCTTCAGGTAACTGACTGTATTTTCTGCCCGTTAGTCCTTTACCAGCTATGAAAATACAAATATTCAGTACTTCACTCCTCTGACAAAAGTATGTCTGATCATGTGAGGACAAATCTTTGCATTTCCATTGCTTTATTTGGAGTAAATCTGTTACATGAAGTGTGGAGTTCAGATCTTAATTTAACAACCTGGATATAAAGCTGTGAATGTGATCGCTAACAGGATGATAAAACACTTTAACACGAAACCCTGAGATTAAAGGACTATTCTTTGCTGTGCCCGATACAATCATATTATACACCGTTTAAATATAGTGTTTGGATAATAAAGTGCCAGCACAATATGTTGTGGGAGTGAGTGTTTCTGCTACCTGCCATCTCACCTTTATTCCCGTCTCAAAGTTAACACACCGCTCGTGAGAGGTGAGAGGTTTGAGCTGATAGGGGATCAGCTGCTCACTGTGATTGTCTGATGCCTTTTGATCAGAGCAGATTAAAGTTTTGGGCCTTTAATCTAAATTGGACATTTTTAGACATGAGTTCTGTGTGGATAGAATATAACGGATTAAAATCACAAATCTCAAACTTGTGTGTTTTTGCTTGAAGTCACGAAACATGTCCCAGGGCAGTGAGGTCACTGGAGGACAAAGTGAATAATAAAAACATTCTGCTGCTGATGAGTGGTGAAGCTGACGTTCTACTTTTTCTTCACCTCTTTCTCTCCCCCCACCCTCCTCTTCTTTTGCTTTCACTCCTTCTAACTTCATGCCTTCTCTTTCCCTCTCCTCCTTATTCATTTCCCTCATCCTTCCTCCTTTTGAATCTCCTGTCATCTGTCCCTCTTACCCCTCCTCTTCATCCCCCCTTCCTCCCTCAGTGGGTCCTCACATTGGCAGGTACTGTGGCCAGACTTCCCCGGGCCGTGTGATCTCCTACACCGGAATCCTGTCCATGACCATCACCACCGACAACGCTATTGCCAAGGAGGGATTCTCCGCCAACTACACCATCCGCGAGAGGAGCCTTCCCCCAGGACACGAAGATGAGGGTGAACAGCTGGATTAGTGATGAGAAATAAAGGGGGTGGCGGGGGAGGGGTGTGATGTAGAGGGTACAGATGTCATCTGGCATTAGGAAGGACCAGGCTTCATTTCCTGCATATTTCTATGTGTCATTTGTGTTGTATAGAATAAAAATACTAGTACGTCCACTGCCGATTACCCGTAAACGTAACGGAAAGTATTGGACCGATTGAATTAGTGGTTTGTGGATTAGCTCAGTTCCTAGAGGAAGACAGTGACTATCCTCCAGCTCTAAAGGAGCTGGTCTATAAGTGACCTTTGACCCCTGACCTCCAAGTTGGAAGCAGGAGGAAAATTCATCCTTCAGGGATTAATAGGATGCAGCAAAGGAAAAAACATGACTTTAGAGAATTTTTCACAGCTGTGGCACCGTATGGTTGTCGCACGTATTCCAGCCCTGTCTCCTATAGATTACCTTTACATCCAACTAAATAGCGTCAGCAGAGAGGGTGGGAACCCATCCATCAGCGGCTGTCTGCAGGATAAAATCAGCTAGAGCAGGAATTCTTTGCAGCTACTGTTTGATTCAAGTGTGCTTAAACTTTAAATGGTAGAATCAGGATCAGACTTTAACTGTGCAACAGTGTCAGTTTGATCTAATCTCACAGCTCCAACTTTGAATTCAAAATTTGGTTTAAAAAAAATACAGGCTATAGTTTCACCAGCACCCTGACCTCCGTCTAACTCTTATCTTCTGTTGAACAATCTGTTTCAACCACTTGTCATTGTTAGTTTTAGATCTAGTTCTTTGTCGTGTTGTGTGTTTGTCCGTGTCCACATGTTCTTTGACTTTCTTTAAAGTCATTTGTCCGCATTAGTCGACTGTGTGACCCCGTTGTAAAACCTGCAGAGATTTAAGTTATGCTGGTCCGTATGGTTCTTGCTCTCTGGTCACCTCAACCCCAGTCACCCCTGCTCAGGAATGTGAGTGTGCATAGACGCGAGTTTACGTAAGGTCCCACAGTGACTTCAATCACTGTTTGACACAGTATATCAGAAAAAAGCTTTATGAATCATTAATGTACGTCTCACATGCATGAAAGCTATTCTCCTGTGTGTGTGTGTGTGTGTGTGTGTGTGTGTAATCTGATATTGATGGTGAGTGTTCATGACGGTGTGATAATACATGGGTGTAGTCTACATGTATCACATATGTCTGTATGCACCGTAGTGTGTCTGACAGATAAATCTGACCCTCTAGTGTTGGGAGGGGCTGAGAGCTGCAGTGGAGTTAGACAAAGCTCTAATTATCTTAGCTTAAATAACACACATACACACACACACACACGCACACACGCGCACGCACGCACGCACGCACGCACGCACATAGACAGTTACTCTTGCCTTCAGACCCCCGCCTAAGCTCAGCAGATTGAATTAAAACCTCTTGACAAACCAAAGCACACTGTCTTTTCTCCAGTTTTTACAGCCGCTGTTATGCTACAAATCAGCTGTTCCCAGCCAGGGGTACGTCAGCAGCTGCAGGGGGTATGTAGAAAGGTTTTAGAGTAGCTCAACTAATTAGAAATTTGAAATAGAAATTACATTTTATAGTAAAATACATTAAAATACATTTTCCTTAGAAAACAATGTCCACAAACTCACACATTAGCGCAACTGTTTCTTTCTAAATGTGTTTTAAGGAACAGACAATTTAAAATCCATTCAAATGAATGCATTTGAAACTGGTGGGCAGTTAAAGGAGTCAGATGTCGAGATAGGACAGGACTACGAGGATAACAAAAGCAGACGGGAACAGCTGCTGTAAACAACATTTATCTTATGTTTATACTGATTTTCACACCAACGTTGTGCCTTCAGCCTCTTAATATTTTCCAAAAGAACATCCATTCAAGCAGGATCTTTGTGAACAGCCACAGGGGAATCAAACTCTGATATCCAGCAGTGAATTTACGGTCCTGCCATCACCATCAGGAGCGACCTCCAGCTGGGCCTTTGATCAGCTGAACCATCGGCCGGTGGGGGCACCAGTTTATGTCCTGTCTTTCCTTTTGGACTGAGAGGTAGAGGGACGGGGTTGAAGTTTGTGTCTCCTGCCTGCTGTGAAGGGGAACATGGAGTTCACGTCATGAATAAGAATAAGAAAAGAGCAAAAGAGAAGTTTGCGGAGGTGGGAGCTGAGGAGAGAAGAAAAACAGGAAAGTGAGAGAGTTGGAGGCTTTTTAGGAATAAACTCATGTATCAGCTGAATCATACTGAGGGTTTTTTACTGCCTCATTGTCTAGAGGCAGTTTCAGAGCATTTTCTGGCAAGAATCCACCTCAGGGAAAAGTTCTGAATTGAAAGATTTGGGCCTGAAAAATGTCAAGTTAACAAATCTTAATGATGAGCACAGAATCCAGCTCTCTGCAGGCTTTTCAGTGATGTCGCAAGCAAACTTTCTCCCTAATTCATTTGTGGAAGTTTGAATGATGTAAGTGTGTTTGTGTCAGTCTGGCAGACCCTGTGTCTCCAGACAGCCCTCCCACACACACACACACACACACACACAAACACACGTTTCCTTTTGTCCCCCCCCTCCCTCTTCCTTCCCCAGGCTCCCCTGCTGTTACAGAGTGGACACTGCCTCCTCAGAGATACAGACATGTACTTTGACTTTGTCCAAATTCTGTTTTGAAAGTGTTTTGTAATACCGAGGGATTGTGGAATTTTCCACAGAGGAGGGCATTATCCTTCGGATAAAGATTATTGCCTAAAAAAAAACAAATTTTATTTACTTGTGTGTGTGTGTGTGTGTGTGTGTGTGTGTGTGTGTGTGTGTGTGTGTGTGTGTGTGTGTATATATATATATATATATATATATATATGCGCCAGAGAGAGAGAGAGATGAAAAGCACCAGAATTGGAGCTGAATCTTCACACGGCTTTAGCTGAAATATGTGCCTGTGGGTTTGTGTCTATTTATGTGTGTTGGTGTATATGGTGTGAGTAACCTACATGTACATGCACAATACAGGCTGCATCAAAGGATTACATTCAGATATTACAGATGTATTTATTTATCAGTTTTGGACTGTTGGTCAAATAAAAAAATCAGTATTGAGACATCACCCTGGCCTCTGAGAGGCTGTGATTAGCGTACCTCCTGACATTTTATAGCTCAAATAATTCATCAAATAAATGAAAAAGTAAGTGGCAGATTAATCGATAATGAAGAAAGTCATTAGCTGCAGCCGTATATCAGGGTGGCGTAAGACGAGCCATCCGGTCTCTGTGAGTGTCATTCTTCATAGGATTTTTAGTGTTTTGTGTTTTTGATGTGTGAGCAGTGACTGAACTCTGAACCTAAATATAAAGAGAGCGTCGCCAAACAGCCTCTGTCACCACAGGAGCGGCGTCAGGTGACCGCTTTATTTGCAGGGTCAGACACTTTGCAGTGTCACTCGAATCACTGCTCGCTTGTTTTTCTGCCTGATCCAGGAGACAAAACGAGCTCTTTTCCTACTTTACACAGATTTATGACTTTAACTTGAGGTGTTTCTTTTAGAATCCAGGCTCTGGAGCCGAATGATAAATTCCTGCATTAGCAGCAAAAATGAGGAGAGCAAGACGCCAAAATTCAGTTCATCCAGCAAACTGTCTGTAAGATAGACTTTTTTTAAATTTGTGTTTAAGGGGCGGTCAGTATGATTTTGAAACATGTCTCTGTGTGACCTTCATGTGCAGTGGAGCGACGCAGCTCTTGATTCACAGGACAGGAACCTGATCATTGCCTCCTCACTTGTTCATATTTTGGACTGTAAAGGTTAATTGCCACCCTGCGATGTGTTTAGGAACAAAAAGCCTCCGTCCAGTGGCATTTCAAGATACACACAAACCACCAGTTCAGTATTTAGCACAATGACACATCTTTCATAGATCTACGAGAGAATAGTTGTGACTTAGATGGTCACAGTCAGGAAATTGAGCCCACTGGGTTCCTTGTGGGGGATGACAACATCTGAACTGAGATCTATTGATTTTGTAATAGTTTGTATAACTATCAATACAAAAAAGACAGAAACTCTTGTTAATGAGCTTTTTCTGTCTTTGTTCAGATTTTGCTTGTATGGAGCCACTGGGCATGGAGTCAGGGGAGATTTCCTCACAGCAGATCAGCGCCTCCTCCCAGTACAACTCCAACTGGTCCCCTGAACGCTCTCGCCTCAACTACCAGGAGAACGGCTGGACGCCCTCAGATGACACCGTCCGGGAGTGGATACAGGTCAGGAATGTTCTGTTTATTTTTCTTGTTTGTTCCGGTTCAGCCACAGGGCATTTACAGAGCTAGTTTAAGAGGTTGAAATAAAGGGAATAAAATATGACAACAAATGCACAAAAAAATCTGAAATGTAGAGATTAGATTAAGATGTTCAAGCACCAGAACATCTGTAAGACAGTGCCACTTACTGTGGAGAACTCTTGAAGTCACTGAAAAAAGAAATGGTGTCACAGTGCTGCTCATTTTAGAGTCTGATCTCAAAGCATAGGTACGCTCACTCACTCATGGAGAAACGGTGTTCCTCAACGTGAACTTGACGATACCGCTGAGATCTTGCTCACATCTGGTCTGAATATTGTTCACTCATTTGTACCACTTCTTTGCACGTTATACGGATACAGAAAGGAAAAAATAAACCTCTATACATTATTTATTGGAACGTGCCTCTCCAGCACAGTTGACATTTCTCATCTTCGTTGTGAAATCAGACGTAGCGACCTGCAATCGAGCAGAGCGGCCCAGTGTTTAATTTCTCGACACATATTCAATATATTTTTTTGCTTGAGAACATTTTAGATGAAGAGGAAGAAGAAGCCTCGTTCATACGGATGTTATACAAGATTATGGTTTTTAAATCTAGAGTTTTCTTATAAAATGCAGCCAGTACAACATACATTATATTTAATGCTGGTATACAACTACAGTATAGGTACAGTGTATGAAATACCAAGAACACAGCCAAGGGCTTTATTCAGTTTTGGCCAAATACATAGACCCTGTGGTTTTGGTTTTGTGTAGCAGTGCACTTTTTTTGTATGACCATAGGCAGCAATGACTTTTGAAAGGCTGCATAAAGGGAAGCACAGTGGGCGAACGTGTGTTCAAGATAAGTCAAACATCTTTGACACGGGTGAAGAGAGTCAAACCACCACTCTAACTGATGCTCACATTTTAGCTGTTTTTTTTCCTGTGCACTTGAACACCCCTGAAGAAGAGTGCAGTCCATCATGTTTAGTGAAAAAAAAAAAAACCAGAACCAGAATTTGATTTGTTTGGATTCCTCTTGGCGCCAAATTATCAGATCTGACAGGATGAAAAGTCCGAAAACTTCAGATCCGTAGGAATTCTGGTTCAGTTATAAGTGTTTTTCTTAAGATGGTTTGGACCTAAATTCTAGGTGAGATGCCCCCTCCCCCCCAAGGATAGACCCAGATAAGACAAAGTGCGGCTGGAGTCCAGGACTGTCCCATTGTCCAGGACAGGAACTCATAGAGGAAGACTCACAATGCCCCTCGCAGTAAGAACAGGCTCTCACTTCCTTCCTGTGGGGGTTACAACAGGAAGCAGACAGAAAGACGACCTCAGTGCAGGATCAGTGCTAGTGGCTCTCTATTGTCTGTCTGGGGACGTCTTTTAGCTACCGGGCCACAGCTGAGCCCTCTGGGATATAATGATATGAAGGACGGTGTTTTAAGAGAGGTTAATGGCTTTTTACTGTAGATGGACGGAGCCTGAATTTACTGAATGAGGCACTGGTAACACATGAGAACACATCAAAACCACCGTCTACCGTTTAAATGTAGAAACGGGAGAAGACTGAAAGCTAAAATGTCCCTTTGTTTTCATCTTGATTTGATCCCATCCACTTCTTCACCACGTGCCAGAGACAAGCAGAGTCAGAGAGCTCTGTGGCTAAAGTTCAAATAACTTTCATAGTCAGTTATCATCACACACGCTCGTGTTCGTTGTAACATCTATACTTACTGTAGATCAACTTTTTAAAAGCTTAACTAACAATGATGGGGACAAGTGCAGTCTGCAGTCTGTGCAATCTGCAGTGTGAACTGTACCTGGCAGATACTTAAAAACAACAGGATACACACACAATGCACAGGCGATGGGTGGAACCACTTGTTTATACAAGCAGTGTGTATGCAGTCCTGTTTACTTGCATTGTTTTATTTTTTCATTGCTCCTCTCCTCTGTCAGAGGGTAATGGTATTGACCGAGTTCAGG
Organism: Toxotes jaculatrix; assembly: GCF_017976425.1. Classification (NCBI taxonomy): domain Eukaryota; kingdom Metazoa; phylum Chordata; class Actinopteri; family Toxotidae; genus Toxotes; species Toxotes jaculatrix. Next base: position 22,635,848 of record NC_054407.1, on the reverse strand, counting down.
TCAGAGGAGGGAATAAATAGAATCATTTCTGCATTCATTTATTTAAATAAAAAAAAAAAAGCCACTCGGCCCCAAGTTTTCCTCATGTTTCAGTTTTTTTTGTGGGGATTTTATTGTACAATATCAATTGATACAGTACATGTCTTTATGTCTGCTTCTTACTGGCTGTTTACAGCAAACAAACATTGTTTACTGACCTGACAGTAGATTAAGCAGTAATTTATCTGCCTCCTTGACATATTCCATCTCACCTCTGTGTCCCTGCTGTACTGAGTTTCAAACCAAACTCCCTTCCATGTGGATACAGTGCAGAAGCTTTCAGATTTTCTTGGTTTTATTTAAACCTACCAATTCTTTTTTTCCATTTTCCACTTTCAATTACAGCAACCAGTGCAATTACAGTAAAAATAAAAGGCTGCTCATTTCTCATAACATACAAAAAAAAATGGAGAGGGGGAAAAAAAACACCTGGTACAGTTTACTGAGCATGTATGTGCCTTCTCAGCAACATTGTGCTAGTTCCTCCCTGCACAGAGCTTCAGCTGTGACCAGCTCCAGGGTTTCCCATCAGGACACACTGACTGTAGAGGCTAAGGGAGGTGACAGCTCTCCTCATTCAGCTCACCCGTCATGAGATTTGCAATCTCTCAGTCACATGCTCTGTCCTCCAGCCCGAGGCTAGAAACTACTGGGTCCAGCTTGGTGTGTGAGGACAGATTTCTAAATATATGTGTGTTTGTGTGTGTGTGTGTGCTCTTCTGTTGTTCAACTAAAGCTTTGTTGGCAGTCCCTCCTGAAGAAACAGCAGACCATCCCCCTGCCACGGTGATTTATAGCCTCAGAACCAGTTCTGTTGCTCTGCCCTCAGACTCTGTGAGGCATTAGAGTTATGACTGGTGGTTTTTGTGAAAAGGATATTCCATTTTATTTGATTAAGTGTGGTGCGTAGCCAACTCTGCACAGCATGGTTTGCCTTACGGCTTTCCATTCATCTTACTTGAGAAGAAAATTATGACTTAGTTAATTCTTGCATGCCTGCCTCCTCCACTGCAAACACCTCTATTATTCATTTAAAGGCATTTATATTTTATTGATACTATTTTCAGGTTACTATTCATAATGTTGTCAGGGTGATGTTACCCGGTGGCAGTTTGGATGGCGGCAGACAGTGAGCTCATTATCTGGCTTTATGATAAATCTGTAATCATATTTTGCTTTGTGGTGACTCATTTCATCAGCATGCTGTATATTTGCAATTAAATGGAAATTCCCCATTTCCACTAGCGGTGGCTGTGGGTTGTCCGTCCGTCTGTCCTTCCCATTCTCATGCTCACGTCCGTCCGTCCCAGTCTCAGGAACGCAATAGCTCAGGAATGCCCCTAGGGAATTTCTTCAAATTTGGCAGAAACTCGGACTCAAGCATGAACTGATTGGAATTTGGTTTTCAAAAGTCAAAAATCAAGGTCACTGTGACTTCTCACAACACATTTTTGGCCATAACGCAAGAATTCATATGCTAATTTTGATAAAATATACTTTTCTTAAATTCCTTCAACTTCTTCGCTACATACATTTAATGAGTCTGGATAGACATGAATTTAAAGTGCAGTTTGACCGTTTGGCAGAGGCATACGACCACAAGGCGGTAATTCTAGTTCTCCATATAAAGACTGACAGAGGAATTAACTGTAATGCTGAAGAAGAAATATTAAAATTTTACTTATGCAGCAGTAAATCAAAGTTAAAATGAGCTTTAAGAGTAATTTTTAATGTGAAAATTATAGATGAATCCACACTTCCAATGAGAGAAGTCTTTAAAAAGAGACGGCACAAACAAAATGAAGCACAAATACACATATCAAACAACTTGATTTCATCAACACATACAAGTAAAATTAGTCTTTAAAAATGCTCCAAAAATCAGATTAGATACAAAAACAAGATCGATTTTACATTCAAGCTCCATTAGTGTGAATTTGAATGGTCAGTAGGTGCATCCTTACAAGCTGCGTTAAAGCCACTTGTTATTGAACACTGTGATGTAAGCCCAGGAAAGACTTCCTCTCCTCCTGACTCCAGGTATTTATAGATGCCCTGCTGTTTGTCTTCAGGATCTCTGTGACGCCACCAGGAAGAAATCAGCGTTGCGCATCTGGAGAACACATTTGGGCCTTGTGAGAGTGAGGTGTGTTGCCAAAGCTGGGGCAGGGGGAAGCAGCAAGACAAAAGATCCTCCAGAGAGCATTAAAGGGTCTTGCAATCTGGAACAGACCTCTAGAGGAAGGCCACAGTGAACTTCCAAACCTGGGAAATATCAATAACCGAGGGAAGCCTCAACACAAATCAGTGTCTGTGCACTGTGCTAATCATAAATCTAATTTATTAATCAGTGAGGGAGGAAAGGTAAAAAGGTGATGAAATTTGAGTTGTGTCATTCATCACGGAAAACAAAGCCCCAAAACCAAGTAGGTCTAATTAGTGTTGTGCTCATTTTGGATTAAAACCTCAAGGCTACTAAATGGAAGTATTTCAGAAATGAGAAGAAAAACACCTCTTCTTCATCAGCGCCATAATCATTTAGAAATTCTGTAATGAGATTTTAAGGGCCCAGCGGTTATAAAACTCACTCAGCAGATTCATAATCATGTTAAAGTTCCAAATAAAAACAGGGCCATGTGATTTTTCAGAGAGAAGTTTAAGGACCATGCCAGTGCTTTTTTAAGTTTCAGTTCTCTAACCACATGCCATGTACACTCGAGTTTTGCTGATCATTTGCTGATCACTCACGACGTATAATTTCAGATTTTTGGATCTATTTTTCCAAACATTCCTGAAAGTTTTTGTATTTAATTTTCATCTGCACAGCAGCTAATCATGTCAACAATTAAAACAGTTAATTAGCAGATTGGTGAAACTAGTATGTCGCTCATTTTGGATGGAAGGATTTTGAAGGCTGCATAAGAAGGTGTTTCAGAAAAGTGAGAAAGAATCCCTACTTCCCCACTGATGTTTTAAAATTCTGTGATGTTTAAAGTCCATAGAAAGAGAACCATAGTATTCTCCTGTTTTTATTAGTGAAGAAACTTGTCGATGTTGTGAAAACTTTTCCTCTCCGTGCGATGCACTGCTTCCCCAGGGGACAGCCCCTTCTGGAAGTTAACACAGAAACCTCAGATGAGAATTGATTAATTGAAGCTCTTTCTTTCACTATCACGGTTAGAGCAGTATCCTGTTTTGGCAGGAAGCAGCGCTGTTTTTGTTAAGTCTCATTTATCCACACTTAGACTGAATTGTGTCCCCCTTCCTACATTTTGTTCCCTCCATTAAAAAGCTCTAAGAGTGACTATTTTCTGTGGCATAAATGTAGACACTGCCAAGTGTTGAGTAATTAGAAGATGGAAGAGCAATTAGCCTTAGTCATTTGACAGAGGAAGAGTCTGGAGAATGGAGCTTTGACTGGCTGCTAAAGAAAACGTGTAATGAATGTGACGGCTGGCCAACAGATTACTGTAAATGCTGAGGCTTTTTGTTTCAACTGGGGCAACATCATCAGCTCTATTTTATTTAAACCCAGGTAAATTGTCCTTTGTCCTCAGCACCTGCACATTTGTCCGACATTTCAATATCAATGTGAAAAAAGGAAAGAAAAAAGGGGAAAAAAAAAAAAAAATATATATATATATATATATATATATATGTATATATATATATATGTATTTTCTCTTAAAGCCACTAAAAAGCCTCCAAATTAACTAATCTAAGGCAGACAAACCACTCTTTGATTGAACTCATGTCCTCACCAAGAAAATAACCTGTGATGAGCGTCACAAGCCAAAATGATTACGAACCACTGATGTAGACAAATTAAAATTCACTCTTACCTTAGAAAATTTGTGGTGTGACACCTCATTGCTTCACTTTTTAACTCTTGATGCTGTAATTAACTACAGAAATGAACACGTCTATCCGGTTTCACAACACAGCTTACAAATCGCAGTGTGTTTGTCACATGCATTATGTGTAGTGTGGGAATGTAGATCAGAGCACAGCTGGGAACGCCAGCGAGCAATCCCACGAAACCTTGTTTCCCAGGGGTCTCCCTGTCAGTCACGGAGCCCACACAGACCTGCGGGAAGCTATTTTCTTCTCTTTTCCTGAAAAAGCAACAGTGGGGAAAGTTAAATAATGGCCTCTGGTGCCTTCCCATGTACAGTATCACAGTGGCAACGTCTCTGTGGTAATTTAATTACACACCATATATTACACAAGCATCCCACATACTTAAGTGTTGAGTGTATTTTGGTATGAAACTGATAATTTCCAAACTCAACAAACAAGCAATTTTGTTTAGTCTAAGTGGAATGAAATGGAAGTCAAATGGAGAATCACCTCATTCAATACACAGTTATGAAAGTAAATCGATTCCACTTCATGCTTTAATACAGTTTGGAGGAACTCGATGTGATAACTATATATGGAGCTACTCTCTCTGAATTTTAAGATAAGCTTTAGGATTTGTGGACAGTATACTGATTTAAAAAGACCACAGCAAGGCTTTCTGTTATCGCAGCTGCTCTCTTTGATGATAACTATCTTTTTTTATAATCTTTTTCTATCTTTTTCTTTTCAAGCACTTTGAACAGCCTTGTTTCTGGACTCTGCTTTGCAGCAGTGAGATAAAATGCCTCGTCCATCTGAAGAAGTCTTTTTTATCTGTTATTTAGCCCTCAGATCATAATTTCATGACAAAACTCAAGTAAAAGTATAGCCATGAGATGTGATAATGTCACTGTAATTTCATTTGGAGTTGTTTTGCTTATTTTAAGAATTTCTTTGAAGAAGTGAAACTTCTGGTGAAATAAGGATGATCACATGTTTTTTTCAAAACAAAACAAGAAAAAAAAGACATAGAACAAGTTACAAAATTAAATCACTTCCAAAAATGTGTTTTGTAGGTCGGAATTTGTTTCCATTTTAAGATGTCTGTGGTAGCATTGTCTGTGGTGTCCCAAGGTTTGAGTTTCTGTTATTTAGTTTGTTTCTTGCCCCCGGCATTGTAACGCAATCAGACACAGGGCAATAAACTTAGTCTAGTCGTACAATCAAACTGGGAAATTACCCTTGTCGGTTATTTTAAGCTGTGACAGCTTTTAGCAGGACTTTAAAGTCCTTGTTTGTCACCAGGAAAACATCAACCTGGAAGTTGGAGCGAAGCTTGTTCGCTTCCAGTGTGCAATGTAATAGTTTAGCTAACAGTCCTCTGTTAAATCGGGTTAGGGTGTCAGGTGCCTTTCCCCAAAACTCTTTGGCAGTATAAATTAGTGCTAAAGACACAACACTTCAAAGGCCATGTAGTTGACCTACATGCTATTTCTGTTTTATTTTTTTGCATTTTTTTGTTGTTGTGTTTTTAGTCCAGGTCAGGGAGAGGAAGCTGCATTCATCAGGCCTCACCAGCAAGTTAGAGCAGCCCGTATGTTGCCTGAGAGGCAAAACCCAGGTGTAAAAAATCCTCCTTGCTGCTCGTTAAGCTCATTGACCTGTGGTAATAAAGGAAGGTGACTCAAATGAGTGTATCAATATTTTCTATCAGCTGCTTCATCTGCTCTCTTGTCTCATCTGGGCTGTGGTGAGGAGAACAAAAATAGGATTTTAGAAACTGAGGGGGACGTAGCCCTCCTCCCATACACAGTGGAAAATATGCCCTTGGCTCAGTTACATGTTTAGTCCTTATTTGCTCACTGTTAGACTCATAAAGTCTGATGTTGGTATAACACAACCTCTCAACCCAGAAGGTTACACACACACACGCGCGCACACACACACACTCACACCCCACAGGTCACACACTAGTCATTAGTGATGCGGGTGGACAACCGTAAAATTGTTCCTGAGCTGGTTCCCACCACACACACACACACACACACACAGCCTGGTATGGTCCAAATTAGTTTGATGTCACACACACTCTTCAGTGTCTCTCCTCTGGACATCCTTGTTGGCCCAGCACCCGGAGGCTCAGATCTCAGTGTATTGTTGCCTCAACTGACCTGAATCAAACTCATGACTTAAATCACATTATGCTCCGTCCCTTTCTAGAAAGAGATTGTTTTGCTGATAATATCAAAACACAGCACATATACAAGCATAGATGCATGAAATCAATTTTAAAGAAGCAGAACAAAGCAACAAGTACCCTAAGAAACGTATGTACCGGGGGGGGGGGGTTGGAAACGCTTTGAACAGTTCATACCTACGAAGTTTAAGAACAGGATTCACTGCTTTTAGTGTCTGTTGCTGCAACAGGCACTAAAATGACTAAGAGGATTTTAAAAGCTATTTAATCTGTCAGCACCTCATCTCATCAGGTTTAAGTGGCCATTTGAAGAGAAAATGATTGAGAAGAGTGCTCATTACTTACAACACTTCTCAGCAGTTTAGCAGTGAAGTATACAGGTTCCATAATGCTCCTTTAAAGGTCTTCGTTACGTGACGTGCCTATCTCTCCAGCGTCCTGCTCTGATTTTTCACTGTCTACTTACGGACAGATCACAGTATAATTAATGAGATCTGAGCCCCTGTTTCCCATATGCTTCGTGTGAAACATGGTACGAGACTGTATTGCATTTGTAGGCTGATGATACAATATTTTGGCTTTTTATGTATGTTGTTACTAAGCAATACGCTTTAATAGTTTGTAATGTCCAAGAATTCTTCTTTTTCAGAAAACCCTCATGCAACTACAGATGTCTGCCCCGGGGTTACCTTGCCTTTAATCCTGTCTGAAGTTTTCCATTAACTTCTCCCTGTATTTACTGTGTTTCCAGGTGGACCTGGGATTTCTCCGATTCGTCACAGCCATCGGGACCCAGGGAGCGATCTCAAAAGAGACCAAGAAGCACTACTTTGTCCGCTCATACAAGGTGGACCTGAGCTCCAACGGCGAGGACTGGGTCACTGTGAAGGAGGGCTCAAAGCAGAAGGTAATGATGAGTCATTTATGCTGTAACAACCCTTATCTATTTAATATTGATGAGTAATGAAGGACTCTGCATTATAATCAACGGGGAGGTGAGTGTGGACAGCTGATTCACTGTTTTCCAAGGCTGACAGCATTTGGCTGCATGCCTAATCTGAAAGTGTGCTTTACATCCCACTTCCCTCACCACAGTCAGAATCAATTTCTTTGGACAAACACTGTCGTAAGTTGTCTTACTGACACGGGCAAAGAGATAAAACGAAAGAGTTTCTCATTAAGCAACATATTGATAGACGTGGCACAAGTTCTCCTGCTTTCATCAAATGAACCATGTCAGAGTCTCAGCTACTGTTAAATGGAACCTGAAGAAGTTCATGTTGAACCGCTAGTTTCCATAGTTTGTACTGTTCTGTTTAATCACAAGAGAAGTCATTTAAAATTAAAGTTCAAGTCAAGTGTCTTTTGGTCAAACCGGATTCTGCTTAAGCCACAACACGCCGGGAAAGGCAGCAGCGGCAGTAGAAGCCCCAGCATCAGCAGTAGCAGTTTAGCGGGAGCTGGTAATAGTGTTGATCGAGTAATAGTATTAGTCATATCACTATCATAAGTAGAAGTCACTGTAGTTGTGGTTGTGGTTCAATAATACGTAATAGGACTTTCAGTAGCAGCAGTGCTAAAAGCAGTCGTAGTTTTTTCAGCGAAAGTATTAGTAGCAGTGACGGTAGTTCCTGCAGTAGCATCATTAGTGAAAGCAGTAGTACTAGAAGCATGTATCATCAGTTTCAGTTGCAGTAACAGGACTATCAGTGATAGTATCAGTAATAGAAGTGGCAGAAGCACTGATCTGTGTTTCCCTGTATTGTCTTCAGATCTTTCAGGGGAACCACAATGCAGTGGACGAGGTTCAGTCGGTTCTTCCCAAACAGACTCTGACTCGTTACATCCGCATCCGCCCCATCACCTGGGAGCAAGGCATCTGCATGCGCTTCGAGATCTATGGCTGCAGAACATCAGGTAACAGTGAGCAGACGCTCACAGAAAACAAACCCAAACACACTGACTGGAGACTACGCTCCCAGCTTCCCAGCACATCCAGTTAGAGCTGGAGTCCATATGTTTATGTATTTCATTTATGTGAAATTTCATGGATTTTCTTTTTAATTACCTTTCCCGGCCCCACAGGGATCATTAAAGTTTAATGTAATCTAAATCTTTTCTAATGTAATATATCTTTTCAAAGACAAAAGGTTAATTCTTGATGTGAAAGGCTTTAACTCTTTAGGAATAACAGTGAACAAAAACAAGCTTTGCCTGCCTTTGACTCTGGTCAGCTGTTCTTTTCAGACCATGTACTCTGGCTTTAATAACATTTTCTCGCTTTTACACATCGTGAATCAAACTAACATCTTTTTGGCTGCCGGATGAGAACCTCCTGCTGCTCTCTGTTGATTTAAAATAATCATTGCTTCCAAGGCGAGCACAAACTCCCACAGAAGGACATCGTTATTCATTACAGAGGAGCAGAGGAAAATCATGCTGCCTCATTACTCATCCTCTAACATTATATAAACCTCAGTCCTTGATGTGCTACAAGCCACTCTCAGTAGGAGAGCTCCATAAAGTAGATATTAGGCTCTTATTCATAGGAGAACAGGCTGTAGAGTGCTAGACAGGTGATTCAAGTGATATAATGATACAACTGGGAAAGTGTGGTGTGCAAGTATTGCATGTAAAGCAGAACTATTATTCACTCCGAAGACCATAACTTTAAACCTGATCCTTATTTTCACATAAATTTAATGTAAATTCTATATGTAATCCTAAACCAGACTCCTAATCCAAAACACTCAATTTAAAGAAATGATGAAATGCTTTAAAAGACAAGGTCACTTTCTCGCATTTATCCCATTTTTTTTTTTTTTAACAAGAAGCTTTTTTTTTTAAGCACAGAAACACAGGAACACACACTGACAATCCTGTTACAGGTTCCATAAAGAGAACTGAGTGGCCATAAATTCACATTGTAGAGGAATTTACATCCTCAGTAGCTCTTGTTAAGCACCAGATGAAACTCTGGAAGCATTTGTCAAATACAAATATCACACTGAGACTGCGACTGTTTCAGACAGGATATTAGATCTAGCTTGTTGTGGATAATGGATTTTACCTTGCGCCCAATGAGCAGACCATCGTGTCCAAGTATTTTAGAGTTTCATCGAGTTTTCCTTTTTCCAAGAAAACAAAAAACACAGGCTAAAGTCTCTGAATTATCCAGTTATTGTCTCAGTTTATTTCCTTAAAACCACCTAAGACAGCAATGTTTAGAGGGAGCAGGCTGGCCGGGTGGTTCAACAGATTGTATTAAAGCCTCAAGGTCCCATGTAGCATTTCCTTCAACAGGCAAGTCTGTCAGTGTCAAGTACCCATGAGACAGGACTTTGAACCTCCAATATGTTCCAAGGATTCTACTACAAGCTGCCTCTCGGCCTCTGACAATGTGTTTGTGTGCAAAATCTCAGGATATGACAAATATAAAATTCCTAATTACAGCAGTAAATGTGGTTAAAAAAGTAGCAGCGGTTGATGCAGACATTCGGACCAAGAATAGCACTGCAATTAAGAAACCCAAATGGCTGTGCTTATGTGGGAGCTTTCATCTTCAGGTGCAGAAGACAAAACTTGAGTTTTTTCCTTTCTTCCCCTCAAAGGTTTTTTTTGGTGTTTTTTTATCGTTCGCATCAAAGTTTTAAGACTAGAAAGTGTTTAAAGTTGTTGAGATCGAAGGCAAAACTGCGAATATTAGCTTTACTTTAGTTGCTTGATACGTGAAGTCCAGTCTGAATAAAACATCCAGGCTCAATCTCTCCGCCCCTCAGGCCCTCGTTCGTTTGAATGGAGCCAGTCGACTGACGCAGCAGGAGTGCCAACGCAGAAAACCTCTGCAAAGAAAATATTGAGGCATGCAGAAAAAAAAAGCTCTATGTTGGACCTGGGTCAACTTTTACCACAACGCAGTGTCATCCAGCAAAGTGTCAGATTCATGCTGTTCATACTGTTCTGCCATCTGATAGTACTTCAGGTTCTTGGATCTGTTACTCAAACTTTAAACTCAAACCTCCTGGATCACTTTTCATGGTCTGACCGGTACCTGAAGCAACACGCTCCCACCAGCGCAGCCCTTCGTATTTTATTTAAAAACTGTGCTGTTTTCTTTTTTAACACCCACTGAGAAGGCTGCATTTTCTGACACAGTGCTATTACCAGCCTGAGCGCAGCCATAGTGACAGTAGTGCAGTAAAAAGTGCAAATCATCTTGTCTTCATCCTCACAGAGGACGGGAAAATGTCAGCATCTGCTAATGTTCATACATGTTGAACACCTCCATGTATGCAGACACCCAAAGGAATATAAACACAAGTCAAGCCGAGTCAGTTTTAGTCATTTAGCCCAAATCTGCTTCAGGGGACTTTACAGTCTGTACAGCATATAACACCCTCTGTCCATAGACCCTGGATAAGGACAAACATCCTCCCAAAAAAAACTTTAACAAGGGAAAAAAAACGTTCATCATTTCATGTTCTTTTCATACAGACTCATCCCAGAGATGATAAATGGGTCTTTGGTGTTTATACTTGAGTTTAAACACTGCAGCTACACCCAGAGGGTATCAACTAAAACCGCTGACTAAAGCAGTGACAAGATAAGGATGGCAGTGGACTTCCTTATCATACTGTACGCCTTTCAAAAGTTTCTTATCCTCCGTTCCCTTTCTCTCCCTCTTTCTCTCTCTCTGTGCAGACTACCCATGTTCAGGGATGTTGGGGATGGTGTCAGGTCAGATCTCAGACGCTCAGATCAGCGCCTCGTCTTACGCCGACCGGGGCTGGGTGGCTGAGAACGCCCGCTTGTTGACGGGGAGGTCGGGCTGGACCGGGCAGCAAACCAAGCAGCCCTTCAGAAACGAGTGGCTACAGGTGGGTTCACAACTCAACTGTCATCGTTTAGTGATGGCGACTGGTGAGTTTAGCGGTAAACCAGATGACTTTGGGGTTAAACCCAGTAAACATTCTTGAGCCAGACCTTGAACAGGCGTCTCGATACTCATTCTGTTGTCAGTCAGTTTGCCTATTAACCAACCAACTGTTTGCTTTCTCATCCTTCCCGGTAGGTGGATCTGGGCCAGGACAAGATGGTGAGCGGTGTGGTGATCCAGGGAGGGAAACACCGCGACCGGAACGTCTTCATGAAGAGGTTTAAAGTCGGCCACAGTCTGGATGGAGAAGAGTGGACCGTTGTCAAGGAGGACAACACCACTAGGCCAAAGGTTGGTTTTGGTTATACCTCTTTCAGACAGAAGATGTGCTGCGTTTTACTGCTGTCACTTCATATTGTATTTACATACATATTACTGCTAGAATAAAGAGAGTCACACAGACTCACAGAACTAAAGGTGCGTTAAAGGTTCCTCTGATCGTTGTCACTCTCCTTTAACTGGTGTTTAAATATCAATTAAAGTCACCTTTGGGAGACATGTCTTTCTTTTTGGCATATGAATGTTTATTAGGTCTGGTAGTATGTGGCCCACATTCAACCCAGTGTTGAATGCAACTAAAAAAGCTTATAAGGTCTCTTAAAAGTCTCATATGAACGGTTCTACTTTTTAATCCAGTTTTGGCTCCCCCTCCCATTTCTTTATCATAGAAATTTCACACTCTCTGTCTCGCTCAGTGGCAGTGTGGTGACGCAGGCCAATACAGATTAGCAGAAAGCAGATTACAAGAAAGCCAGATGAAAGGTTGCTGGCATGAAATAAACCTCCTCTTACTGTAATCTGTAATTCCTGGAAGCCGTCAGACCGACGCTTGACTTGCCGCAACGCTGCTTATGGAATGAAATGTTTAGCACCCAAATTATAGACTGCTATTCATATGTACCAACTGTGCTGTCTGCTGTTGTTGAGCGCTTTTGCCTGACGTGCTCGACAAAAGCTTGACGTGAGGAAAAGGTGGAGTTACATACCGAAACAGAACAGACAGTTTTTTAAATGGCATTAAGTAACGGTACAGTGTTATCAGGCTGTGCAAATAATTTTGGTATGACTGAGACAGAGAAGGCTAAATGAGTTAGTGCTCTCTGTTTAAGACCACACACATTTATTAATTACTTTGTTTGCCAATTGATTTGTTCTTTGGCTCGTTCACTCAAACTTTTCAGTGTTTCTTAAACACCAGACCAGAGGTCCCATAATTCTCCTGTGGTGTCATTAACTTTTGCACTGGTGCTGCAAGGACACACTCAGCTGTTTTATGGTAATCAACCTGCTAATGTTATTCATCTCTGATTCCCTTATCAACAAAGTCCCTGTATACAGAATCTTAGTGTTAATATAGCACCCCAGAAATCCTACAGTCCAATAACAATACAAGTCTGTACCTGAGCTGAGTGAAACAGGAACCACCATGTGTGAGTTCAGCAGCTCTGGTTTGTTCAGAATAAACAGCAGAAGATTGTTGTGGTTGGCAGCATCAGTAGCAACGGCCACAAATGAACGACCAAAAATCCAAAGGAGACATCGCTGTGCTTCTCACTCTGTTTGATGGACGGGAAGTGTCCAGAGCACACCGCCGAGTGCTCCGTTCAAAAGATGGAGAGAACAGCAGCATTCAAAGTGCCGCAGCTGACCACTGGAGAGACATTAAAAAATAGGTATTGATTTTTCTTAAACAAGTTCAGCTCTCGGTTTCTAAACCTTCGTAGCGATTTAAGTGACTTTGATTCTCGCTCCCAAGAGGAAATTCATGTCATTGCTTTAAAGACGCGACTTCCTCTCCTTGCCTGGCCCCGTTGGTGCGACATCCTCCTCTATGTGTTCCAGATGGCAGGGCGGAGGACGAGGTTAGCCACCAGATTCCTGCTGATTTACTGCAGACGGAGATGTAGATGCTCCTCTGTCTCTCCTCTCAGTCTCCATGCTCTGTTTCCTGTGTCTTTTTATAAAACCTCTTCAAAAGACAAGGCAGGAAGGCTCAGTGGGGCTGGGCCGGCACATGTATTTATACATGCATGGGCATAGTCACACACACATACACACACATGCTCTACATAATGTATGTGCTCATGCATAAAGATGAGTGTATATGTACCGTGGGAGACCGGCCAGTTGGTTATTTTACCTGGTGAAAACTCTGAAATCCTGAAAGGGAGACACTTGGGTTTCATAAAACACTTGACTAGCAGTATGTTGAGTAAAATATTTATTTTAAATAAGAAGTCGACCTTGTAACTGTTCTGTGGTTTCATAAAACTCTCTCTTAGAACTTTCTCCTTTTTTCTTATGATCAGTACCAAAGTGCGCAGGCTTTGCTTAGAAATATTGCACTATTTTACAGTTAAAGCATTTTTTTAAAATAAATTATGAGGAAAGTTTCCAGGAAATTATGTGCAGTTCATATGTAGTAATGTGTAGTGTAGTATGTTCTAATTACAACAAAAGTTCTGTCTGCCTTTCAAACACACTCACATAACTCCATCCATAATGCCACGTTGCAGCCTTTATTAAATCAGGCATAAGGAAACTTCAGCGGCTCAGACGGGCAGGAGCGTAGTTGGTGTTTGGTGTCCCACCACTTGGCTCCCAGTGGGACAGTAACCGTTTTCATCTGCGCTGCTTCCATGTTGGAAATATGAAAGGATGGCCTCTGGTTCTGATTTCCTGGCTTTTGCTTTTGTTTCCTTCTTTCATTTGGTTTCAGCTTCTTATCAAAGTGACCCATTCCTGATCAGAAGCAAACTTAAATCCAAACAGCGCGTGTTATTGTAATTGTTTGTTTTATTCATGTCAGGCACCGAGTGGATGAGCTTCACGTTATGATTTATCCTGAAAAAGGAAACCAGATTTTCTCCTAAAAAAACGTTTTATTTTCATCAAATACAAGAAGTAAAATTAGTAAAACTGGGTGTCACATATCACTCTAACACGCTTTAGAAAAGTCTTTGAACTCTGTACCCTGATGACTTCTGCAGGTGACTCTGTAAACTCCATTTGTGTGGCAACAGAAGATTAACACAATGGACAGTGTGCTTAGCGCCTCACATTACACCTTAAAATCATAACTCATCTTGATTTCTTTAATGGACCAAGTCTGGCATTGGATGAACTCTGGTTAAACTCAAGTGAAATACATTCAGTCCCTGACTTATTTGTTTCTGTCATTTCCCTCAGATATTCATTGGGAACCAGAACCACGACACCCCAGAGCTGAGGTCCATGGGTCCCTTCCTTACCCGCTTTGTCAGGATCTACCCGGAGAGAGCCACCTCTGAGGGCGTGGGCCTCCGACTGGAGCTGCTGGGCTGTGAACTGGATGGTTGGTCCCATTTAGACTTTTCACTGCCTTAAAATACAATGTGGTTAACAGCTGAAGCCAACACTTTCTTACACCGGCCTACTGTCCTTACTGTATGTATGTAAAACCATACATTTATTTATTGCCAACATTATACACAATAACAAGCAGAGCAAGTTCAAAACTGGATCGGATTACTCCGGAAAACTTAACTGTGATCCCTGCGGCAATTTGTCTCAGGATGTTATGTTTTAATATCATGATATTACGCCGTGGCTGATATTAAAGCAGGACACTCCTGTGGTTTTCTTGCTTTGGCCGAGTTGTTCTTGGCTGAGAACGCTGCTCAGCTTTCACAAACCATAACCAATAACACACAGCAACGCAGCAGAATTACAGTAAGTGACGCTTCACCTTAGATAGTCGGGGTAACTCAGGCAGAATGAGACAGGTAGGTCAGGAAGAGGGTGGTTACCTGGGAAGCAACTCAGAGTACAGAGTCCAGATCAGCATCCAGTACTCATCTAAGCATAAATGTACCAGTGTAAGAGCTGATCTGAGCACACGGGTTGAGCCTTTGGGCCAGATAGAATTAAAAATACATAATACTACATGTACTCTTGGTTTTGTTGCATACTGTCGAAGTTTAGACCCTTGCAGCTGAGCGGATGCAGAAAATCTAAACTGGACTCACACCCCACTCCTCCAATCTAAATGCCACATGTCAAGGCCACACAACCAATTAACATTTGATATCATGGCAAAGATAATAGGTAACGAAAGCAGGAGAAAAGCTGCCATTTTAAATTCAATTGGTCTAAATGTGAAGCAGCCCACTGGGAAAACTGCCAATAACCCCCCCCCCCCCCCCCCCCCCCCACCCCCGCTCTGCCAAACCACATCTCACACCTCTGAAAAAAACTTCAGTGGGTCTCGCATGGACAAAGAAAACCAGACTCTTTGAAAACAAATGGTGGCGATCAGCGTGTCATGTGATCAATATTCGCTCATTTTGATTTGCTCGTGCACACTTTGTAAAAACAGTGTTTTAAAAACAGCAGAAAGCCAGAAAGGTGTAAAGGATAACACACACACGAGGTATTTCACATGTGTCTTAACAATGGAGACTGTCCTCCCATAAAGAACAACCCCATGGTTACGTTTCATTGTTCAGCGACCTCGAGCAGTCATGTGAAACAGCAACGGCCTTAGTGATTGTGTCAGGAGCAAAGGAGGAAGTCAGGTGATGTTGTTACAGAGCAACAAAGTCCACAGTCCAAAGGTTGGAGGACTTATTGTGACAGTGACACGTATTGTTTTCAAATCTGGCTTTGGCGAAATGCACGTCATCATGGGCTGATCGTGGCATGTTTCCATGTGAAGATACGCCACCGCTCTGTTTCCCAGCGTCAAAGCAGACTGACGCTTCAGAGAAGCAGCAGTTTTATCACACTCACTCCCCCAGTTTGGAAAATCTTGGCTCCTCTGCCTGTACACTATTTTCAAGTGTGTGCAACACGATGTCAGAGTAGATGCCAAAATTCTAGGACAACAAAGGAAACATGATAGCGTGAAGGGAAAGTGTTCAACATGCAAACAGCATTTGCAGATGTATTGGCATTGGTGTGTACGTGGCCTCGATCAGCCGTCCAGTCATTAAACGGTGAACTGCTTACACTTCAGGCTGCTTATCTGCAGTGTTTGGTGTAACGAGGGAGTGCGATAGTCCGGGCAGAGCGAGCACGTGAAAGGCTGACGTATGCCACGGAAGAGTACTATCAATGCTGCTGCAGTGGTCACAGAGAGAGGAGGAAGGGGAGGGTGGGCTCCGCCTCTTACAATAGGTGAGGGAGAAACAGATGAAAGGAGGACGGAGGCTGTCCGGTGGAGTTTGAGTGTCTGGTTGCCCTGAAGGGAGGAATGATAAGAATCAGGCAGAGCAGGCGAGTTTGCAGAGTGTGTATGAGAGACAGAGGAGAAAATAAAAAAAAGGAGAGAAGAGGATGGAATAAGAGCAGAGATTAGAGATTAACTTCAGCCGTGCAAGATGCAAAGGATGTGAGGGAGTCATGGGCCTCTTAACTCTGTTTCCCTGTTAAATTAACAACTAAAAACTCATGGAAACCTCAGAATCTCTCCTTCAGCTAATCATTTTTATCTGAAACAAATTAACTGAAATAAGAAATTAACTTATAACCGATTCAGAGATAATTTCAGAGGAGTTTCTGACCATTTTAATCTTTTCTGTTTAAATGATTGTTTTACACATAGAAATATGTAGTACTTTTGCAAAGGTGTTTGGATTACATGGCTGATGTACCACACAGCACAGGACCAGCTGTTCATCATAGTGTATTTCTCACACTGAGTTAAAGAAGAGAGAGATTAAGGGTGTGTGTCTGCATATGGGGGGTGAAAGAAGTGAAAGCAAAAGATAAAAGAGGGAGAAAAAGGGAAAAAAAAGAAGCAGCGTGTGTGTGTGTGTCTGTCCCAGATGAACACAGTCGCACTTCAAAAGGAAAGAACAAAGACAGCACACACACACACACACAGTGTCACAGGAGACGTGACACAGACTGAGGCACTTTCATCAGACTGCTTACGGTACTTTCGCACACATATGTACACACTCAAATGCATGCAAACCATGTGTGCACACTGGAAAAGACACACAGGTGCACGTGTACAAATGTAAAGAAACCAGACCCAGTTACACAAATCACAGTTTGTCAGTTTATCATGTACATGATGATAAAGCTTTGACCTCAAAGGCTTTTAACAGCTAAACAAGATGCTTTTAAATAATCAACATGTACTTAAGTTGATATAAAAAGCCTTTTTAATATAAGATCCTAGTTCACTTTAATACAGTTCATTTGAATTTAGTGAACAAGTGTTTCTGTAAGAATCCTACAAGTTGCAAAATACCTGTTTCAACAAAAACATCAGGATGCCAATTTAAGCTAGCACAAATACAAGAAGAGAGAAACACACAGGCTTACGGTGCGCCTGCAGATCAGTGGTAGCAGTTTAATCAGGTGTTTTTTCTTTTCTCATTGCTGATGCTGCTTTGAGTTAAATCAGCAGCTCTCTTCTTAAATCCACTCGGTTGTGAGAGCAAGTCTCCATCCCACTTAAAACGCTGCAAACACGTTTCCTTACAAAGTTTAATTACATGCGGACCATCTGTGATTTTTGCATAGCCTACATATGCTAATTCAAGTTCAGTTTGCTCCATTTCCATAAAAACACATCACCAGACATCGACTGACTGGGAGAATTTAACAAGATACAAGAGGTTTCTGTCACTACTGCTTTGGTCCTTGATGGGAAACGAGTGCCGGCTCTCAACCACTTCAACCCTCAGGAAAATCGACATGCTTGGGTTGTGTGCCGTTATCGATGAGAGAGTCTGGTATTCAGCCTAATATCTCTTCCCCAAATGAGTCAGAGGTCTTAATAAACTTCAGATGTTATTACATGTCCTCTTACACTGAACTGAATTTGACCTCTTTTGTTTTTGTGTGTCTGCTGTGGTGATACATGATCTGATGTATTTGCTGAAGGCTCGGCTCCATCGGCCTTTTCTCTGCTCACTCACACACTGTCTCTTATCTGTCTCCCTGTTCAGACATTGCGACGACAGCACCCCCCACCACGCCCATCGTCTCTACACTTCCCATGACCACGTTTGGTGCAACCACCACAGCACCCATCACCGTACCAGGCACAACCCTGGCTGCAGACTGCGAGGAGGGACAACTGGACTGTGCCGGCGAAACGGAGGCGCCCGTTGACTACGACATGGAGACAAGTAAACCAATGAAACTCCTTTTACTTTGTTCCCACCCTCCTCTGTGTCTGTATGGTTTTTTTTCCATGTAGCATTCCACAAAACGAAAGTGTTTCCCAGGCAGAACAATGCAACCTAAAAATGCTAAATGAGAAAACAGATGTAAAACACTTTGCATTGAAATAATTTATGTGTTTCTTCCTGTCGAGTCCGTTTTAAAAGGTGGTATGAGATAAAACTTGCTTGCCTGACTTCTTTTTCACCCCGTAGCAGTCCTCTCTTTCATGTCTTCTATGTATCCTCCTGGTTTTGTAAGACTGGAAGCTTCTCGGACTTAGACCATGAAAAATTCTCCCTTATCTTCCCCCTCGCTGTTTAAGTGTTGACGGCGATTTTTCTTTTCCCAGTCCATGTTCAGAAATTCTCTTTTATCTTACCTTTTACTTTCACATGTAATCAAATCCATTATCGTGATTTTCTGACCTTTGAAAACTGGGAATGGAAGAATTTTCTCTAAAAGAGGTTTTTTTTTAAAAAAAAAAAAACAAAAACTTCACGTGTCATATTGCTCAACACAACCTGAAAGCTTGGTATTGATTTCTTATCCACTGAAGTGTGTTGAGCCTGTGTTGGCATCTGTGTGGGTGGGACCAAAATCTTTGACCTTTGACCTCACTTTGATTGTCCCATCTGTTTGTAGCGGGAGGCCCCACAGCCGCTGACCCCATCATGGAATTCATGCCAGGTGAGGATGTGCGCCGCCGTCTGCCTCCATGTTTACAATCATCATCTTTAATTTATTCCTCTCCTCATCTGCGCTACTCACCTTTTGTCTTGCTTCTTCATTTTCTTCTGTCTTTGTTTTTTCTGTCATCCTGTCTTACATCCTCTCTTCTGCTCCCTACACTGTACAGTAACTTTAAAGTCAAGCTGAACCATTTTACAAGGAAAGGCTAATAAAAAATAAATAAATGTGCCAGTGCAGAGCTACCCGATCAGTGCATGGATTCAGCCAATGGTCCCATCATTCAGTGTCACAGTAGTGACCGCAATCACAAAGAACAATGAAACTGATTCCATGGAAGTAAATGGCGTTTTCATCACCTACCCCCCCCCCCCCCCCCCCCCCAATACTGCTCAGCCCTGACACTGACACTGGACTGCAGAGGGAGGAGAAGGAAGTGTTGTTAGGTTTACAGTGTTGTTAGTATTGTTTGTTTATGATTATCTTTTTGCATCTGTCTCGCCAGTTAATCCAGTTTAAATTAATTTTCAAGTGGAAGACAGATGGAGACAGAGGAGGAACCGAAAAGGGACAAACACGAAAAAGAGACTGAGAAAAACTAAGATGCGAAGAGAAAATAAAAACAGGAACAAAAATCTTTATTATTCTTGCAGTTAAAAGTAATAAAACTTTTCCTAAAAAGGTATTTATGGCATCACATTTATCTTATATTTACAGCAAAATGTGGCTGCAATGTTTTATGATGCTCATGTGAGACTCAGACTGAACTCTACGATGAGTCTCATCCATAGTAGCAGTGGTTTACAAACTATTTGGCTTGTGATTTCTCTTAAGATGAGATAAAATAAGACAGTATTGATCCACAGGTTATGGCTTTGGTTGTGTGCAGGAGTTTGGAGCAGTTCAGCCAAAGAACAAACTGCTTCATTTGAAGAATTTTTAGAGTCTTAAAGAAGTGAAAGTATCCAGTGTTTCATACCAAAAAAGCAACTAAATAAGAGAAAAGTCCAAACAAAAAAAATTATTTATGTAGAAACAACATATAATACTTACTTTCATCTTCCACCCCTTGTTTGGCAACCAACATTTGACATTTTCTGACGATCAAGAAGCTCATGTCCTTATTAGGACACAACAAAGTTATTTTCATCATCAGTTAAGCTGCCAATTTTTTTTTTATTAATCATTAAGTCCGGGGCAAACCCCACATCCGCAAAGCTCGGAAGCACAGCAGACCCGTCACCCACAATTATCTCTAAATCCAATCTGAACCGGGCTCACTCTATGTCCTGCGACCTGACCTGTTCCCTTAACGTTAATTAAACACAGGCTGGGCAGCCACTCACTTTAAAACTCCGGATTGTATTTATGCTTCCATGACGGCTGGTCTGATGTTATCTTCCGTTTTATGTCCCATTCAGATGTGCAAAGCACTCGCTCAGCTCTCACAAGCTGCCACTTGTTGTTGGTTTGTTTTGTGTTGTTTGAAAAGTCCAGTTTGCAATGAAAACAATAACAGAATCATTAATCAATTAATCAAAATCAAAATAGTTTGCTGATGATTTTTTTTGTCAGTCTCCTAATCGACTAATCGAATGCCACAGAAGTAAAACCAGGAGACTTGGTGGGAAAACATCCAAGGCGCGTTTCCCAAAAAAAAAAACGCCTGACACTGTGGACCAATCGTAGGTGTGGGTGTGCTGAGACACCCTGAGGTCGACGAACCCTCGCACACTAAACCATTCAAAGCCAAATGCAGTGGTTTGTTTTGGTCATCTGAGCCTCGTGCCACCGTTTATCATCCCTGGTGAATACACCGAATTCAGGACATTTGGAGTAAACTGCCAGAGTAAGAGGGAGGGGGATGAATAGGCAGAAAGGTAGAAAAATGGCTGCAGTGACAGAGAGACAAAGAAAGAAAAGAGAGCGAGACCCAGCAAGAGGACTGAATAGAGACGAGACAGAGAGAGGCGGGGTGAGAGGGATGAAGAGGTAAAGGCAAAAAGAGAAAGGCAGCGCAAAGGTAGAAGAGAGGACTGGATAGAGGTGTAGTGAGAGCTGGAGAGAGAGAGAATAAAGGCCTCTTGGGTCTCAATTAGCCGAGCTGAAGCATCACGTGAAGACAGCTTGGGGTTGGAGGGGGTTACCGAGCAGCTTCACGGTCATCTCTGCATCCTATTAGCCTCCCAGAAACAACACGTCCAGTGTTCAGGGACTTCTGCATTCATTTGGATGCTGTGGTGAACCACTGCCGCCAGTCGACTGATGGCACATGCGGAGAAGAAGGGAGGGTTTTTTTTCTCTCTTTGGGGTTTTTGGGGGGAGGCACATCCGCTTGTTGGTGGCACCACACCCTTCTCTGTGGAAGGTTCCTCCTTTCATCTCCGTCTCACTCTCTCTCTCTCGATGTCCTGATCCCAAACATATGTACGTGTTGGCGCTGTTTTCTATCAGTGGTAATGTTTTTAGTTCCTGTGTTTCGCTGAGGCCGTGGAGGAAAATGCCCTGTAGCACTGTATGACGTATACCAGTCACAACCGTCTCTGTGTCTCTCTCTCACTCGATTCCATCTGCTCAAGCCTTTTGTTTAGTGCGGTTTTCCACAAGCTACACAATTTACACTGAGTGTACAATGCAGCAGGAACAGCTTTGTAATATTGATGTCACAAGGTTTGCAGTTCTGTCTTCAGGCTGTCTCGTCTTACACTCTGCTGAAAACAGCACAGGATCATAGTTTCAAACATTGTTATCGTAAAAACATAAGAAGAGGCTACGCAGTGTGCCTTATAGTCGCTTTTTAAACAGCTGTTCAGAAGGTAATACCTCAGGGATGAACCTGGATTTAAGGTTGGAAGGTTGTTTTCACATTAATCGGCTGAAAGAGCCGATAAGTGACTGGTGACACCACATGTATCAGAGTAGAGGCGCGAAAAAGGCCCTCCCAGGTTAACAGGGGCCCCAGCACCAAAGTACAAAGTTTGTAGGTTTCAGCTTTGAACAGCAGCTGTTCTGTCTTTGCTGCAGCCTACGTGTGGTTCGCCTGCGACTTTGAGTTCTCGTCGTTCTGCGGCTGGACCAGAGAGACCGGGACAGGGGCTGAATGGCTCATCCAGACCAGCGGGGCTCATGGCGTCCACAGAGGACCGACCCACGACCACACAGGTACGAGATTTGTGCTCACCTTTGTGTTCAAGGGTTTTTTGTTTTTTTTTTAACCACCACCACTCGACAGATGCTCTGGGAGAGCACTCTGGGTGCAGCTGTTGAAAAGCCTGTCTAGCCCTCTCATGCTAGAAGTTGGAATATTTTTAACTAAGCTTTAAATAACGCTCCATAGTCTCAGTGCTGCTGGGAATTCGCCACAGTGCGTATTCTTTGTTTGAGGGAATGAGGAAAAGATGCGTGTGATGTAAAAAGAAATTCCCGTTGGACACATAACCTTATTCCTGTTCTGAAGGACAAAGAGTTTGTGAGCATGGAGAACTATCGCAGAGTTAACCAGGCCTGATACTGGATGTGGCATGATGTTCATGTAGAGCCGGGAGTCCCTCAACTGGTTATCTGTTTATTGAAAGTTCAAACATAAAAGCAGAAATCTCCACGTGTCAGACCACACAGATGAAAACCGAGACCTCCGCAGTCAGAAACACCAAGGAAACGTGACATTCATCCTGACTGGGAGCGTTACCAACATAAGCAAAGGCAAATAGGCTCCGATGTTTTGTTTGCTTCTTTGTTCATTTTGTTGACATCTGCATGTTTTACAGGACAAACTCAGGCAAGATTAAAATCAAGAATATCCTTGGGCAATAATTACATGTCCCTTCCTCACAAAAATATTGTTTTTATAGGAAGTCTGAACTTTCAATGGAGAGTTAAGCACTAATAAGCAAGGACAACAATAACTCGCTTTTTTTTCCCAGAAAATCCTCGCTGAGATTAAAAATCTCTTTTCTAAGAACATCCTGGTAAAGTTAAGCGGCATTAATAATGAGTTTGAGACAAATATCATAAGACACATAACAGAAGATATACCACAAAATCGCAAAAACGCAAACAACCTAAATGGAACCTTCAAACAATCCCTGAGAACCATAAAAAACAAACATGACCCATCCAAACAGAAACTAAAGCATCATTAGTTCATCAGCAGTGCAAAGGAACACAACTTTGTTCACGTCATTGTACAAATATGCTGCATCTTCAGCACTGAATAGAAGAGAGCAGAACTTTCAGAGGCTCTGAGCGTGAAAACATTTTGAAAATGAAAGGACAGCCTTGAAATACTTGACTTTAAAAAAAAAATACAGCTCTCAAATTCATCAACATGCCTCCGCTCTCTGCCCTTCACTGCATTCAAACCCCTGTGATGGATTTTTTTTTTTTCGTGGAGACAGCAGCGTCTCTAAAATGAATGATTTCACCTTGATTTCTTGACTCAACCAGATTAAAAGTAAAAAATGAGCCCTTTGTGATCAGGTCAGATCTTTTCCTGAAGCCGAGTTTGAGTCCTTTGTTGTCAGAAAACCTTGTCAAGTCCTTGGAATTGATGCCTCTGGGAGCTGCAGGAGTGTAACACTTAAAAATGACACCGGCAGTGAGACCTTTGCAACAGCAGAGATTCCTGCAGCTAGTGAATGAAACAAGTGAATGAAAGAAAGAGAATGCATAATGAACCCTTGAGAGTTATGGAAACCTTGCTGTCATAATAGAGCCGCATTACTGAGTATCTTTTACATTATGGTTTTATTTTGAAATTTGGTGAAATTTAAAGGGTTCAGAATCTGTTCAGTGTCTGGAGTAATGTGTTAACAACCTGCCAGGTGCCTTTTAACGTGACACACGCTCAGTTCTTACCTTGTCTTGTGCTGCCCCCTGCAGGCAGACCGGGGAACTTCATCTACATGCAGCTGTCTGACGCAGAGGTGCCCAGTAAAATGGGCGAAGGCGAGGACGAAGAGGAGAAGGTGGCGAGGTTGACCAGCCTGCCCATCACAGCGCCGGACGCCGACCTGTGCATGTCCTTCTGGTACCACATGTTCGGTGAACACGCGGGATCGCTGCACATCAAGCAGAGGAAGGAGGCAGAGGCGGGGCAGATCCTGTGGATGGTCAGCGGCCACAAGGACAACCGCTGGAGGGAGGGACGAGTTTTACTGCCCCACTCAAGTGTCTCATATCAGGTACAACACAATCCTGGACATGTCCAAACACAAGTTTTGTATCAAAACACACAGACGCAGGGTGTGAGGAAGTGGAATCTGGAAACTGAAAATTGCCCTTTGAAAGATTTGAGGCCTTTTTTTGGGTGTGTGTTTTTTTTGTTTGTTTGGTTTTTTTTTTGCTTCTTGTGAAATGCATGCTGGGATGGGTTCGAGTCTCCTTGACCCTGAACAGGATTAGCTTGTGCAGAAAGTTGGTGGATGGATGGATATAAAGAAACTTAGTTTAGTTTTTTTTCCTCAAAATAACAAAGAGCCTTAATTGGAAAACATCAAGTAAATACACACAACTATGCAGATGAATCATGTGAAACAGTGTTTTTCTAACCTTTAAAGTCTGTGATCTCCGCCACACACGAAAAGCCGAGTGTGACTGCAGCTTTTGTCCCAGAGGACAAAGAGAAACTTTAAGACGGTGTGTGTTTTTTGCAGGTGGTGGTGGAAGGTGTTGGAGACAGACACGGTACAGCTCACGTAGCTGTGGACAACATCCAGATCATGGATGGGCTCAGTGCAGAGGACTGCAAGGGTGTGTATGATAGCGTTAGATCTCACTTAGGCCAAAAATGAAATAGTTATATTATTTAAAGCATACTTTTGTTTTCACTGTTCATAAAGTTCTTTGTTTGATTTCTCTTACATAATCCGCTTTATAGTTTTGTGTCGTAAACCTTCCCCGACTTTGAACTAACAGAGGCTGCTTTTCTTTCCTCCAGATCCAGAAGCTCCTACGTCTCCACCGACTGAGATCTTCATCCTACGTGAGTACATCTCTGACTCCAGCTTTGTCATTATACTGTCAGTATTTTCATTTTGGCAGCGCGCGCTCTTATTTTTAGTGGACACGTCTCCACAGACTCTCAGGAGCAGAATTCAGATGTGATTTTTCTCTGCCTCTACAATGGAACTAAGAAAATTACCTCTTTGAAAAGGACGGTGAATGAATGGAGTTTCAGCTCAATCAAAAGCACAACTGTTCATTATGGATGTGCACAGTGGTAAAATTGCTATGGACCAGTCAGAAACATAGTTCTCTTGATGACAGTGAAAACAGTCTCTGACATCTGTCTCTGACATCTTAAAGAATCACATCAGTGGATTTCCATGTTTATTGCAAATTAACCACATATATGTATTTTACTTTAGGTTTTGTGATTTCTCCAAAGTACACAATGACATTTTTTATATTATTTTGAGATTTTTCACAGAAAATCAGACATAAAAGATTCAACAGTCAACTGCTAAAAAAACATTCACAAGCTGTAATACTGGGATAAATCAAAACCAGAAGACAAACATGGATGCTGCCAAAGAAAGAAGCTGAATCTGCCATTTGTAGTTTATAGTCCAGAACATGCAAAACCACCAGTACGGTCCTTTAAGCCTGTAATGAGAGGCCCTTTTTTATTTGAATGGAACATAACTTGGGTCCATATTTCTCTCTCTCTCAGCGATGGACTCCCTCTCACAGGAGACCAGCGAGCTCGGAGGCCCAGGCAACATGCTGAAGACCCTGGACCCCATCCTCATCACCATCATCGCCATGTCCGCACTGGGGGTCTTCCTGGGCGCCATCTGCGGCGTCGTCCTGTACTGCGCCTGCTCGCAGGGCAGCATGACAGACAGGAACTTATCTGCCCTGGAAAACTATAACTTTGAGCTGGTGGACGGCGTGAAGCTAAAGAAGGACAAGATGAACGGACAGACTAACTACTCAGAGGCGTGAGGGGAATCAAGAGACGGAGCTGAGATGTCTCCGCCTGGACACATGATGCAGCCAATCAAGCAGGAGGAACACGGGGGGCTGAAGCCACCAATGGGACGGCAGGGTGGGCTGAAAGTGAGCCGATGTAATTTTATTTCTCAGGAGCGGCGGTGGAAGGGACTGACCTGTAGGGGGCACTGTGTATAAAGAATCTGTACAGCAAAAAAAAAGAAAACTAAGGATTCTATTTGTTTTTCGGTGTGCTTTGTTGATTTCATGTAATCACATGCTGGTGTTGAGACCAATTTAGATGAAAGTATCATTTGTGTACTTTTATGGAAAAAATAAGATTTTTTGTTTGTTTTGTTTTGTTTTTTTTTGGTCTTTTTTTCAGATGTCATAGTTTCACAGACAGAGCAAAGTATGTGAAATTTGCTGTCTGATGTCTGTCTCTTTAGCTGGCCATATGTCCCTGTAAGTGTGTGTGTGTGTGTGTGAGAGAGAGAGAGAGAGAGAGTGTGTGTGTGTGTGTACATGTGTCACATTCATATACACCTGCATTTAAGGTGTGTATGTGTATGTGCCCTTTATGTTACACTGTTTATCTGTATACATGAAGAGCGAGCATGTTTGTGTGAGTGTGAGTGTGAGTGTGTGTGTGTGTGTGTGTGTGTGTGTGTGTGTGTGTGTGTGTGTGTGTGTGTGTGTGTGTGTGTGTGTGTGGCGGGTACCGTCTCGGCCCGTTGACCTGTGTCTAGTTCCAACAGTGCCTTTTTTTTCCTCCAGTTTTTCTGTTGCCTTGTTTTCTGCTGGTTGTTTTCTCATCGGCTGGCGCTCCGTCCAGGGTTCCTACACAAACGTGCGGAAAAAAAAAAAATCCGGAAAATACATTTTGTACTTTTGTCCAGATTGTGATTATACAACCACAAATCTCTAGTGTTTCCACGTACTGTTAACTAACACGTGTGTTGGTGTAGATCTACTGGATCTTCTTGCCTTGATGACAGTCGTACTGACGCGGACTAAAATGTTAAGATTTCAGTTAACATTTAGGTTTTGGAAAAGAATTTTGAAATGAAAAATGTGTAGGAGCCCTGAATGCCTCGTTTTCATGGCACATGACACATCCAACATATTGTACATAGGTTTTAATATATTTGAGCTCCCTTTTTTTTTTTATAAAGAAAAAGACACCAGTGCCGCAGTATCCTTTCTGTGTTGGCATCAAACTCGACCTAATCTCCAAAATTCAGAAAATGTACAAAAAAAAATATTAATTTTAACAGATAGAAACGCAAACTTGTTGTTTGTGTTTCTTTTACAAATGTGACCAAGTTGCCATTTTGTGAATTTTGTTGTAGTGCTCTGGGAACAGGAGGGTTTCTACGAAGACGAAAACCGTTTTGGGATCATTGAGAAATGCCTCATGGGAAGAAGTGAGGTGCACAGGGTAAAACAGACAGCCTCAGAAACACTACGACGCTGACAGCACGTCGAAGATGGATCATCAGGACTGAGATATTTTCACGGCTAAAATTCCTCACTGGCACACGAAGTGACTGTTAAACCTTTTGCCCGAAGTGTGTCCATCTGTCCTGGGAGACATCAGACAGACTTCAAGCGTCCCTCCTCGGATCCATCGGCATCTTTTGGCTGAGTGGACGGGGACGTGGAAGGCTCTGAATGCTGACCGAGAATCAGCAGTTGCCATGACAATGCTGTACTTTGTCAATGTACGTTCAGTGTTGACTATCAGAGGAGAGGTTTATGAATGATCACGGTGACTAAGGAGTCGCCAGGTGAGCAGCAGTGTTCAGACTTTACACAGTTAATGCCTCAAATGCTCCTTCACCTTCAGCTACAGTGGCCTGGAAGTAACACACAGAGCAGAGATCCAACACAAAACCACAGGGCTCATTAGTTTTTAATTAAAAACCTACATTTTGTTTCTTTTGACTGTTTAAAACAGATTTAAAAAAAACTGGATTTTAAAAATGTCACTTGCAGTTAATGCACTGTAGGATTTTTTTTTCTGTGGGATCCTGCTTCATCATCAACATCTCCTTTGAGTTTAATCCCCATTTTCCTCACTGTTCTCTGCATCCAGGAGCATTTTCCTAACCGTCAACATGTCAGAAGGGTCTCACTCACTGTGATCTACCGCGATCAGCTGAGCTTTCAACAGCTTCCGGGTCTGTGAGGGAATAAAATCCTGGACGAAAATCTGGTTAAACTGACCGGCTCCTGTTAAAGAATCTGAACACTGGTTAAAAACGATAAGCCTGTGTGGTGAAGATACAGCTTTGTTTTGTTTTAGCTTTTGTAGCTGAATGTGTTGTGATACCGGTCACTTGTTCATAGCACTGTATAGGTGGGAGGACTGAGTCAGACATTTCACCGGTCTCTTGTCTCACCAACTCACTGGGATCAATGAACAACCTCAGCAACCTCCAGCAGATGTTTTATGTTCTGCCTGTGGTCATTTCAGTTACAGATGTTAGATTTCACAGCTGTGATGGTTCTGACACGTTTCTGTTGGTAACTGGGAGAAAGATGTTCGTCTCCTGCTGCACTGTGGAACATAAATCTGCCCCATTTTCAATGTAGCATTACAGCACGTGGCATCACATCAGCTCAGGCGGTGAAGCGAGACAGTTTGTCTCCGGTCACTTTAGAATCAATTCTCAATTCGTCCCTTTTAAAATGAGACGTTTCAGGCGTTTTGAAGTTTTTCTGTTTTGCTGTACAGGAAGTCCACTTCCTCACTCGACTCGTTTTAAATCGAGTCCTCGTCTGGGTTTTTAGTAACGACTGAGAAAACGTTTCCAATCAAATGAAGGAACTGCTGAAATGTTCATTATTCGCTCTTAAAACCACAACGATTCAATCGTTTTTTGTTTTCTCAGTAAATTATCAACTGCATACGTCTACCAGACAGGATTGTGGGTGATCAAAGTGCAGCCTCGGTCTGACATCGTAGACAGGAATGTGTGTGTTTTCAGTGAGCTCCTTCCCTTTTAAACAAGAAAGGATCCTGCAGCACTAGATGTGAAAACAAATGTTGCACTGATATATTTAAAAGAAAATATCTATGTGTTTATGATGTTGATTTATGAAAAGAGAGGAGGACGTCGGAGGAGGACAGTGTTATTGTTGCTTCTTTTTAACGCGGTTTCAGATGACAGTGTTATAATTCTGAAATGTACAATTTACAGAGATGTTTTTCATTCTGGAAAAAGCTTATATCGTCTCTTTGAAACGTAACAATTTTATTTACATGGTATAATATCACTTTGTGTTTTTGTACTGTCACTGATGTTTGTGCCATTGCTTTGTTTTTTTGTTTTCGTTTCTTTGTATGACAAGAAAAAATGTTTTCTTTTCAGTACTGCTTCTGTAATTTTGCTCTCAGATCCAGAAAAAAAAACAAGAAAGGAAATAAGAAAGTAAAAAAATGGAAAAGCAGTGAGGCCTTAAGTGACTAAAAGTATTGTTTGTACTTTGACTTTCTGGTCAGCACCCAGACTCATCCGTCTCTGTTGTCTCAGACTCTGATCATTGACTATTACATTCCAAAGAATTGGATCAAATAAATGTTTTAAGTAAAAGCTGCTGTGCTGTTTCTTTTCTGAGACAATGGTTTGATTTAAAGGGTCAGTTTGACCAAATTACAAACTTCTACTGGTCTATAGTCACACAAATCCTCCTCCAGTGTAACACTTTGTTGTCTTTTTGTCCTTTAATTCATTAGGGAGACCTGTCCAACGGACTGTTTGACGTCCTGCCCTCTGGAAAATGGGGCTGCTGGCCATCTGAGCCAAAATCCATTTGTAAACCGCTTATTAACATTTACAGCTGCAGACTTGATAGATTATAGAGTCTGTGACTTTTCCACACGTATAACTGCAGGTGACTGGCTAACATTTGCTAAGGGCTCATTATAAATCAACTGTCATTTAATCAGGACACACTG
This sequence comes from Toxotes jaculatrix, assembly GCF_017976425.1. Taxonomy (NCBI): domain Eukaryota; kingdom Metazoa; phylum Chordata; class Actinopteri; family Toxotidae; genus Toxotes; species Toxotes jaculatrix. The sequence continues at coordinate 22,606,085 of NC_054407.1, read as the reverse complement.
ATGCAAACAACAGAATGGGGACTTCTTCACTTCTCTCCACATTTGTAATAAAAACGAATCAGACTTTATGTATAAATGAATATAGGGTTAAACCATAATAAGCCTGCTGTTGTAAATGTTCATTAGCACTTTATGAATGAACTTTGGTCCAGATGTCCTGCAGCCCTTTTCCAGAAGGTAAGTGGTCTAACAGTCCACTGGAAAAGAAAAATTCTTGACCAAAGATTTTATGCTGTTTCTTTGTTTTCCTGAATTATTTCTCCAGCTGCTTTACCACCACCCACAGATTTGAATGTTTTGTGCACTGAACACAGGATCAATAGTGTACATCAGCAGCTCACTCAAAAATCAAATTGATTTTGTGTCCATGTAGAATGCATTTGCATTAGCAGGCAAATCCCTGAATCCTCAACCAGCTTAGACTTACAAAGTAATGAACTGGGACATGGCTGCATGCAAACCGTCTTTGTGTACTGACATTCATGTCATGTGGTCTTGTTGTTCCTGGTCTGTTTACCATATCATCCTTTAACCACAGTGTGGCAGTATTACCTCTGGAAACATTCAGTTACAACAGCAGCATGTGCCAGATTCACAGACTAAATGCATGTCTTTACTCAGTAAACTGTGCACCTCTGCTTTTACAACATACATTAACTGACAACATCTTTCTCAGCTCAGCGAAGGCTGTTCTCATGTCAACGACAGACATGTGGTTTTGGTTTAGGTTAGTTTCCTGCCCACATTGATGCCACTATACCACTGGTGCCGCTCTTGTTCTGTCTCATATCTGTGGGAGGTTATATTTTTACCCATGCATGTTTGTTGGTTTATGTCTTTCTTTCTCAGCAGGACTCAGCAAAAAGGACTGAATCAATTTACACCAAAGCTGATGGAGGGAACGCGCATAAGCCGAGGAAGAACCCGTGACACTTTGGTGTGAATCCACTTTAAGGACCCAGGAGTGTGTCATCACTTCCCTTGTCGGTGAGGGATTTCAACATTTTGGTCAATATCTGGCGTTCGAGGAGTAAGTAGCAACTACTGCTGTCAAATGTAGTGATGTAAAAAATATTTCCCTCTGTGTTTCAGTGAATATTACTGCTGGTTTGTTTGACAGTGAAAAAGTGCTCAGCCTCCCCGGACGGATTATCAGAGGTATGTGGCAGGGTGAGTGTGCAGTGATGTAAAGACGTGCAATGGAGGCGGTGACTTCATGTGTCATTTGGCCAGCTGGCACCATCAGCTGTTACATGCTCATCACATTATACAGCCATTACACAGGCTAAATGTGGGAAGCTGAAAATCACATCTTGGTTCCTTCAGTTCTTCACTGTAAAAACGTGTGTGTGTGTAGTTTTCAGTCAAAGTTATTCCAGAAACGTCCTTGAGTCTTTGCTTCCCATGTAGTTTTATGCTTCTCCTTTTGGTTTTCCACCAAACTGCATTAACATTTGATTGAAGAATGTCTTCACTCATCTGTTCTGTTCTGTGGGTTTAAACTCGTTCATCATGAGTTTGCAGGGACAGACTCACCTGTGAGTCACTGAGGTTTTATAAGGTTAGTTCAGTATATCCTCTGATTGGCACCAGATGCAGGGGGTAAAATGTGTTACGTCTGCTCCAGACCTCCGTACAGCACTTTATTATGCGAGTAGGTGACCATAGCAACTATTTCTAAACCACAGAAGTGATTTTGTAGCTCAAGGTTATTTTGTACAGGAAACAAGCAAAGCTGACGTTACAAGTGACTGAAACTGAACTTTGTGCAGAGTCTGCTTTGTCGGTTTGCAAAGGAAGTGAAGGTTATGGGTAAGGCATCGCTGCCCAGCTGAAAACACAACAGATAAACATGCGATTGTTCACCTGCTTGTGTTAAGTTTAACTACTTTAACTTCTGTTTGAGTAGTTTAATCCACTGCATACCAACGCAGCACTGTTATACTGCTACTTCCATATAAGTAATGGATCTGAAAACTTCTTCCAAGACTAATATTTTATCTGTCACACAAATGAAATGAAGTGCAGTACAACTATAAAGCAGAATAAAATGGAAATGGGCTTGGGCTATCTGACAAAAATATACATGCTTTATGGCAGCACTTGTCATTAAAACACACCTCATTCAACAAATCTTCGTATTGATCTGGTGTGGCAGTCTAACTTCGGTTACCGTTTCGCCACAGGAGCGGCATGGATGGAAAGCAAGTGACCTACCAAAAGGAAATCAGCATATTCCTCTGGGGAATCAGCAAATGCCACTGAAACAGAAGTGGTATACCATCAGCCACTTTTCAACCCTGGCCTCACTCTGTAAAGGTGTGTGGGAAGTGGGTTTTCGAAGCCGCCCCACCATCGGGAAGCACTTCGGACGTTGTATACTGGTCCCTTAAGGCCCTAATCATGTCAGCTGATGCTGTGCTTTTGTGCTGTGCATTTTTAAACTAATTTTGAATTGGAAATGAATAACTGTGAGCAAGGCCTCAAAAAAGCATTATATACCAAAGCTATGAGAAAAGTTCAATATTATTGAAACCATGTTGCAACTGTGAGACCTTCCAACAGGTGTTTTTCCCATAGGAGACAGATTCTACTGAGATTCTACTGGGCGAAGGTTCTCATAGTGGTTGCCAGGGAACACAAGGTGTGTGCGTGTGCGCACGTGTCCATCTGGCAAATGAGGATGTACCTGAGCTCAGTTTTTTTTTTTACTCTAATTATAGTCTCCCCCATTCATTTCTAATGACCGGTGTGCAAAAGCTGAATAAAACTCACAAAACTGTATGCAAATGAATATAATTTATTTTGTGTGTTGAAATCCTCGTTGTGGACAAAGTGAAGGAGTCTTAGGTCAGTCTGAACAAACTACTACTACTAACTACATTTTCCAGAGATAAAACTTTTAAATCGGTCAAATCTGACCGGAGGTTAATCTGCACTCTGTGCGTGTGTGTGTGTCTACATGGACGAACTGCGACTTGTCGCCACATCACATTGACCCGCATTCACCCACCGGTGTGTTTGTTCCTTTGCCGGCTCCTCCCGTGTAGGCGGGGTTTAAACGAGAAAAGGGGTTTGTTGAACTGAGACATAAAAAAAAAAAAAAAAAAAAAAAAAAAAGACTCACCAGGAGCAGCAGCCGAGCTGACGCTGCGGTAACGTGTTCGGGCGAGCCGGGGGACTCGTCGCCTTATTTTTGAACATAGCCCATGTAAATTATTATTTTTATTTATTTTTTTGCTAAGATTGCCCCGCCGGTGTTTTAATCGGTCCTGTACTTGGCGCGTGGGAACGGTGCGGTTATTAGCTAAAACAAAGCGGACCCTCGTTCCCCGTTTTTTCGCTAATCTTCGCCCTCGGTAACCGTCTTGTTTCTTTGAAAGAAGGCACTTCAGAGGGGCAAATGTCGCTGTAAATCACCGGAAAGCATCGGTACAAAGGTGAGTGGTGTTGTTTTAACCCGCCTTTGTCTTATTTAATCGCTGTGCCATGTTTAAGGCGACTTAAAGCACAATGTGAACGACAAAAGCGGAGAAGCGAAGAATGCCTGTGTTCGGGGGCAAACTTTGGGTGTGGGTTAACGAT